>NW_010231427.1:39041-49736 GCF_000690775.1 Eurypyga helias | reverse complement strand
CAGGAGATTCACTGTCATCCCACAGTACTTATGAAGGCATTTTGAACGTTGGTCCTTTAATGTTTTGAGTTAAAACTAATATTATTAAAGGCAAATCTATCATGTGACAGATACCTACAATTTCCAACAGACTGACGTGGGATTTGGGGTGTGTCTCTGGGATGCGATGTCGACAAGCCTCATCCTCCAGCATCCTTAGGGCTCTTTCCCACCACGGCTGCTTTCCTTAAGATTGGTGCAAAACCAGCCGAATCAAAGGCATCTTGTTTTGGCAGGGAAGCAGCCAGGGCCATCTCCTGCATGTCCCAGGCTGGCACACAGCAGGAGCCCAGGGCAGCCGTGGGGTGGGCAACACCAGCCTCAGCACACGGCTGAGTGCGGAGAGAGCAAAACAAACCCGTGGGCAAAGGTTTCTACTTGGCTGCAGCCAGTGTTCTCAAACACAGGCTGCAGCTTTTATCTGCACCCAGACTCATTTTAGCCTCAGCGCGAGTCACTGGGGCTCTGACGTTACCGGGGGCTGGTTCGTGTCCACTGAGCAGACTTCCTTGGGCTGCAGGAATTTCAGAGAGGGTATTTTGGGCAAATGCGTGTCCCTGACGTTCTGCTGCTCTTACAAAAGGGCTCGTTCCACATGGAGGAACTGCAAATGTAAACCTGCCTTTCTTCTTCAGCTCTGCAATATTTTTTTTTTTTTCAGCGGTGTGTTTCTGGGTTTTTTTACAGCTATTTCCCACACACACAACTTTCTCCACAGCAAAGTCCTGTTTTTTCACCTTCAGTCTGACTTTGTAATCCATGGCTGGTTTCAAATCAGCCATTCAGCATGGTAATGAATGGATTTACTTTCTGCTTTCTGATGGATAGTAAGAAAAATGTTTCTGAATTATCAAAAAATAATTGGAATTAAAATTGTAAATGGTTTCTACCAGGAACGTTTTTGTAATTAGCTGAATCCTTGTGATGGAAGCTATTATGAATAACAAAAAACTGTGTTTACCTAATCACTGGGAAAGTGCACATTAGCTCTCTAATTAGAAGTCCCTCATGGCTCTACTACAAACTTTGGACATAAAGTAATTTGTTTCATGCTTCCTTTAGCAGGGAAAGGAAACTACATCAGTTCCATTTCTGCACATCCATAACGGTGAAAGCGGCTGCAAATTTAACGGCCAAATTCCCACTCATTTATCTCAGCAGGTCCCTGTGACTCCCCAGCACCTCACCTCACTGAGAGCCAAACTGGTCGGTGCCACTGCGGTCGCTGCCGATACATCCCCGGGGCGCGACCCACGGGGCAGCTGCAGGTTGAAGCAGGTTCAAGCATAGTGGGGTGCAGAGGGATGGATAAAGCCGTGGATGCTCCGCACACAACACCGTGGGATTTTACTCTAAGGAATGTTATTTTCGGTTAACCTGAACTTGGTTTGGTTTTGCTGAAAGTTCCCTTGCAAGCCGCTCTCACGCTGAGGCGTGAAGACCTTTCACTGCCCTGCCTTCCACACAGAGAGGTTGTCACAGACAGAAAGAGGTAGAGACACTTTCTCATTCAACAGACCCCACGAGGCACCCCTCTAGCACTCCCTGAAGCCCTCTACCCACAACCCTGGGCAGGAATCAGACCAATCCCAGATTTCCGGGGAGCAAGTACTTACAGCTATTCATACCTCTAGGTTCCTATAGCTGTAGCTACGGGATGGTGAGGCTGTGCTGCTGGTGGGGGATCACCGCCACCTCCGCGTAACTCAAGCCTAAACTGAAGTTCTGTAAAACAAAACAAAAAGAATAAAAACAATCACTCAGAAAAAGTTGCATTTCAGGCAAAGGTCAAAGATATGCAGCTAGTACACTTGCTCTATTTCCAAAAATGATAAATCTACAGCTAAAGTTACTTTTTAAATAACAAGATTATACATATTCAGAGGAAACTGCTGTGATACAGTTCATCTGACTGTGATTTTCATGCCTCTCAGAGCCAGGCGCGAGCTCTTGTTGTTCGAGCCAACAGTGATATGTACCTTATTGCACAAGTGTTTTCCAGCTCTCTAGAGAGTCGAGGAGAAGTTTGTGTGCTTTGAATTAAGGACCTGCCTAAGCACATCCCCAGATGGGGCCAAAGTGCTGCAGGTACCCAGCACCAGCTGCTCTTGGCTGCATTGGTGCAACGGGACAAGCACTGGCTATGACGAGAGCCACATGTTTTGACCCCAAATGACATCTCATCTGTTTCTGCCCCAGATATTTTATTTTGGGAAGATAACAGAATTTTCGTAGGTCACACAGGAAGGACAAACGTGTCTGCATCACACTGGGTATCATGGGTGAGGCAGCAGTTTGGTGAAACTTTTCATTCTTAAGCTGTTCTCCCAAAGAAGTTTGGGTATTTAATACAGAAAAGTTAGTATCTGATGATAAAGTCACATTAGAGCAGGGTTTTTAATACATTTAACCTATTTTGTGAACACAGATTTATCCTTGTCATGTTAAAAAGCTGTTTAAACCTGCTGTGTTAAGCTGAGCAAAAAGGAAGATTTTATTACAGTTACAGAGCTAAATTAATAATGCGAGAAAGGTTTCTGAGGATCCAGTTTGTACGATGAAAATCCTCTGAGACTACTGAAAACAGGAAACACTAACAAATGAAAACACCCTTCACCGTTTAAAAATATACAGCCTATTTTATCGACTTAAGAAAATCTATTCACTGGATACATCTGCCAGGGTATCAAATTCTGCAGAGGGAGTTGTGCTGCATTCCGTAGGTGACCTGGCACTTTACGTTGCTGCTCTGCTGCGACTGCCGGCACAGTGCAGCGCAGACCCTCTGCGCTTGAAGGTAACCGCACAGAAAAGAGCTGCTGTCCTCTTTCCTGTAACATCACCCGGCGGGCAGGCAGGCAGAGGTGGTGTCTGACTAACGATGATGATTTCCGTTTTCCAGAATCTCAAAAATCAATTAAATTATTTAAGTTTTTGAGATCAAGAGAGGAAAAACACGGAGGTTTGGAAATTAAGGTATTAGAAGTCACTTATCTCAGAGTCACGGAGATTAGCAGCCCCCATGGGAATGCAGCAGTTCTCCTTGTCTCTGCTCCCGCCACACGTGTCTGTGCTGGGACGCAGCGCCAGGCTATTTCCCACCCTCCACGCGTAGCTATTCCGGATGTAGAAGCACAGTTAACAACATGGGAATGCTGGCATCACTGGGAACGCCGCTTGGCTCTGCCCATACAGGATGCGGAAACATGGAATCCCTCTCCATAAAGCAAGGAACAGCGACCAGCAGCCCCCACACCATGCAGTCCTGCTCCAGGCACACCAAAACCAATACGAGAGGTTTTACTGGGTGGGAGGTGTCCCACTACTCTGAACCATGACAGACGTGACATCACTCAGGAAGGTGCAACTCCATCACCCCATAATGGAGACCTTACCAATACCATACGCCCCCCTTTTCCTACCAGTTACTTCAGAAGGCTTTGGTGCGTTATTTATCATGGTAATATGGGAAATAGTATCCATATAGGGAAAAACTTTCTGATAAACACCGTCCAAACAGCAAAGAAATTGGGAGACGATATTCCAGAGCTGTAAAAACCATTTCCTCTCCCATCAGTAAAAACTTCAAAATGTTTATTAAACATGTTCATTTTCCAAATATTTCTATTAAACCCAGAGCAAGGAGCAACAGTGAGAAATCAGTAGTGCCTTCAGCACAGGGGCAAGGAGAAACAAGGGGACCAACCCTGCCCTGGAACAGCCCCTTGCTGGGTGCTCTCCCAGGCGCACATGAGGGATCAAAAACTGGTCTGGCTGCCAGGTCCAAATCCCTGAGTATTACTGTGTAAAAATTACTACTTCCACCTGAAAATCTTTTAAAAGTATTTTTTTTTCCCCCCCCACAAATCTTCACTTTCTTTGGAAATGGGAAAGGTAATGCAAATTGTGTGAGTGGAAAATATTTTTGTCCCATTTTAATAATGCTGCTGGTTGTGGTCAGCAACAGCACGTTAGATCCCAAGAACTGAGGAACTAGGACTGTTGCGTACAAAATACATTCAGTACTTTGAAAGTCTGGGGAGAGACGTAGGTGCCCCAAATCACTGAAAATCTGAATGAGTTGCTCAGGCCGTTACCTCAAAGTAGGAGGCAAGTACCATGAAATCAATTTCTGTGCCCGATTTACTCTCAGTGACACCCGCACACATTTTAAAGGGTAATTCGTCATTTTGCTCCTGAAGTCCTGTTGCATTATTTCAGGTCATGGGATCATCGAGTCAAAACTTGGATTTCACCCTCTGCTCCATAATCCAGAAGTGGAAAGTCAAAACACCTTTTTTTTTTTTTTTTTTAACCCCTCAGAAGTGAAGCCACAAGTTATAAATAAAAGTAGAGTAGGTAAATCACTCTTAGTTTTCTGCCACCTTCAGCCCACTCTGTTCTAAGTACTTCCTTTATTATCCCACTGCCCACAGTGGGAAAAGATCATTTCGTGTCCAGGGAAAACGTGACGCGCTGCATGGCCATGGATCACGGGAGGTGCGACACAAGCCCTCTGGGTAATTCATCCACCCGCTTGTTTAGGCAGAGCTGCAGCCTGAAGCAGTGGCAGCAGCAAATGGGTATGGTAAAGAGCGACAGGATGATATTCAGTGATATACCGAGCAATTCGGGACGCAGGGAACATAAAAGGAAAGCAGCAAGACAGTACTAAATGTAGTCCCAAGAGACAAAATAATGGAGCCAAAAAAGTAAAATATATATATATACACACATAAACCAAATAAACCCATGATGCAAGTGGAGCGAGGCAAGAGGGCAGGGCAGAGCAGCGCTCTGCCAGAGGCAGCAACAGGACGTGGGGAGCAGAAGAGGGTGAAGGGCACAAAACTTAAGCAGGCAGATGAGCTGACACGATGCTGAGCCCAGCCAGTCCCTAAGCAGTGATCCCCATCAGCCAACTCCCCCGAGCTTATCTACTGAGCATGACATTGGATGACACGAAATGTCCCTTTGGTCAGTTTGGGTCACCTGTCCTGGCTGTGTCCCCTCCCCACTTCTAGCATAGACAAAGCTGGGAACACAGGGTCAGTGGCAGTAATTGATGAAGTCAGCCTGGCTGTGTCCCCTCCCCACTTCTGGCACAGACGAAGCTAAGAACACAGGGTCAGTGGCAGAAATTTAAGAAGTCCGTGATTTAAAGTAAACATTGCTTGGCAACAACTGAAATGTCAGTGTGTTGTCAACATTCTTCTCAGCACAAATCCAAAACACAGCCTCATACTAGTTACTATGAAGAAAATTAACCCTATCCCAGCCAAAACCAGCACACCTTCACAAAGGGTGGGCACTGAACACCTTGGTGTTGTTTCTGGGGTGCTCACCCATGTTTTCAGTCATCATGGAATGAGTGTGGCAGGGACTAAGTTTTTTGGAGCAAAAACATACTGCAGCCATTGCTCAGCTGCAGCCATAGAAGCCTTATTTATTTATCCCAAACTCAGCACTTGCATTTTTCCAGTTCTGAAAAGCAGTTTTTTATACACCAGTTTGCTAACTCCTCCAGAGCCCCATGTGCATGAGTGAGTGATAGCACATGGGAAACGGTCACTGGAAAAGGGGGAGAGCCCTGCTACGTCCCTTAGTAGCCAGGACTCATCCCTGAAAAGTCCCTCTAATCCTTGCGGGAGATCATCCATCAGATGGTGGCAAACAGAAGCCAGGGACCGACATAAGGACCTGAAAGGTGCAACTGCTGCTTGAAGCAAAACATGTTATATTCGAGTGAGTGCTTTAAAAAAAGATTTCAACAGCTGTGAATCACATTTTATGCATAGATAAATGTGAGGATATATATAAAATAGCTGTAACCCATCAGTAAGCTCCCTTAATAATCAAAAGCACCACTGCCCTCATAGATCTAAAGCAAATCCCTGTTTGAGACACCGGCAGTGCAGCCAATAGCATTTATTGATTATGCATATCACAGGCACTGGAGAGGAAAAGGTATATGCCAGTATCTGAAAAAGAGAAGTCAGAATTACCAAAATAATTTGTTGTTACTTAAGTCCTTCTGACTCAGGATGTGAACATGTTTTCCATAGGAATCACCATCCCAGGAGATGTCTGGTACCTACCCAGACCGTTAGAGAGGCAGAAAGCAACCAGTATGGTAATAATAAACACTGAAAAGCTGGCTCCCATTTAATGTCCTTTGCTGGAACCCTTGTTCCAATGAAACGTACTGTACAGGGTTGGCTTTTCCCAGAAAAAGATTTGTCCCCAAAACCCGTGGTCATGTGATTTCTTCCAGGGTGGTGTTACTGAGCCTGAATGAGATCTGCCTGGGACCTCAGCCTGCAGCCAAATCTAGGCGAGCCTCCTATTGAGACCTACCCTATTCTGCTGGGCTGCTGCTTACCATTTAGGGTATTAAACCATAAATTCCTTCACTAACAAGAAACAGCACTCCTTTTTTTTTTTTTATTATTACAAATCTTGCACTTAGAGCAATTTAAAAATTACTTTCCGTTGCTTTCTTGCTGCTATCAATCAGAGATGCACTTCAATTCCACAGTGCTCTAGGGACTCAGTAGGTTAGAAAAAGCAAATAGGAAAATAGAATGAATGTTTTATTTTTGTTATTCATTGCAATAGCCAGAAAGCAGTCCCAGAAATCTGCTAAAAGTAATAGGAACTGGCTGCCCTTTTAATATGCCCCCTTTTAAGGTATCTATTAGGAGCCCAGAATACAGTTCGATACTCATTACAGCAGCATGCCTCAAGTTTTTATTGAAGCCCAAATTTCTCATGTGGTAGAGTTTATGCGCATTCTTGTTCAGATTTTACCGTGATTCAAACCCCTTTTGTGTACCAGTGACTGTGTGGGCACGCACGTGAGTGTGAGCATGCGAGAGAGGGAGCACCCACGCAAAACGTGGGCATGTATCAGCATGTGGCAACTGCTTGTCTCTGTAGCTCCGTGGTCGCCAGGCAGCCCGAGAAGCATCCAGTGACACTGTGCACAAGCCATAGTTTTCAGCCAACACCGTATTTGTTCAAATTTCCTGAAATGTGCCTTTTTTCACTTGGTATATTTTCCTTTAAAAGCCCAGATGTGCAACACCATTACAACCATCCCTGATGCTCCAGGCAAACCTTTGTTTCACTTTATTTCTACAGAAGAAGGTGATTACTGTCAGAAGTTTCTTCATTCTTCCTGAAAATCAACCCAAGTTTCCCAATGCCTCTGAGCATGAGCATGAGTTTTCCATCCTGGGAGCCTGTCATCTGATAAGGACAGGAAGAAGAATTGGGCACTGAAAGTAAGGGAAGAAGAAAAAACACCCTAGTCAATTTTTAATCCTAAAACATTAGATTATTGTCTTATAAAAAATGGAAAATCCCACCTATCTTCTCCCATTTTTACAAATGAAACAGATACTCTCAGTATCTTAGTTGGTTTCCAGTTCATCCTGGTATGGAATTATTTTACCATCATCACACTGAAGAACAAGCTGCCTCACAGTTTGTCGGCAGGAAACGTCCCCTCATTACGTGGTGGATACGTGCAGATCCCTCACCAGAACTGCCCTGTTTGATCAGTAACAGTGAGACACTGAGATGCAAGGTAACATAAAACAAGGCTTCCTTAAAACCTGATCAAAAAGATCACAGACTGGGAAGAGGCTTCTCTTTAGAGCCAGGAACAGGTCACAGCCAACACCTCCAAGGGTAGATGAGTGCTGAAAACACCTTCCTGAGTGCGTGGGAAGCCAGAAGCCACGAGAAAACAAAATTATAAGAATAAGCTCGGTCCCAGGATGCGACCTTACCATGCTCAAGAGGGTGGTCCCAGACCTGAATGTGCCTCCAAGCCCAAACCCAGGCTGCTGTCTGAGTAGTCCTGCAAACAGCAAAGGCAGAAATACCTCCAGCCTTTCCTTCCCTGGAGGAGACACCCAAATGTCTCCAAATGATGGTGCCAGGGGAAAGGCCTGCACTGAAGAAGGGTCGGCAGATCCCCTCCATTCATACCAACCACCCCCATCTCCCTCACTCTGCCAAGCCCAGGTAACCCAGATAAATAAAAAAATAAAGCAAGCATGCCTCATTTTTCCTGACACCAGAAAAAGAGCAAATTAACTGCCTTTGAGCAACAATTAGGAAGCAGAACATTTCTCTGGGCATTGCTTCAGAAGTAGATCATTCCTCGGAGCAGAAGCCATAATAGCTTTTGAATCATTATAAGCACTGCACATTCAAGCAACAGTGATTTGCACTGAAAACAATCTAGGGAAGACAGTGAAAGCAGCATTTATGTTAATAAACTGACCTGAGCATTTCGATACGTTTGTACTGCACAAGAGATTTGTTTTTCTATGCTGAAGAAACCTCATGTAAGAGAAAGAAAATAAGGACGAAAAGGATTAAAGGGCTTCAAGAATTTTAATATTCCACTTTCTTTGGCAGATAACTATTTCCCACAATCTGATACTAGATGCAAATAGTTGTAGCCAAATTCAATTCTGTGTTTACCAATGCAATTTCAGGTTGATATCGTCAGATTTACTCAAACCCAATGAAAATTGCACATCAATCACAATGTCTGTATCAGAACCAGAGCTGAGAATATTTTAGAAAAAGCCCTGAGAAATTGCCACTCAGAAAAAGGTAGTTTTGAAGCTGTTACTCTTGTGAGACCCTAACACTGTCCCCAGCCATCTGTACCTCTGCAGCTGCCGAAAAAACTCCACATTTTTAATATAAAAAGGAAACAAAATAATAAGAAATGAATTAAAAGAAAAACATGTCTTGGGAGAAGCACTACAGACGTGCAGCTGTGCAGGGTTGAGAGCTCAGAGGGTTTTACCTAACTGCACTTCTGTATTGTAAGACACCAACAAAATATATATTTCCAGGACTACCTAGTTAGATTAATGCAGCTCAGTTTTAAAGCCTGTTTGTCCGATTCAACCCGAAGAACTGATTTCAGTTAAACTACTATTCCCTAAGGGATTTTGCTCCCTTTTATTTAGTTTTACACTCATTTTAGTTAAACTATTCCAATTTTGCCTACAGCAAGAGTGCTTGGATTTAAAAATACACTTTCAGGTTACCAACAAAACTGTCCCATGATGTCAATTGTTCCAACAAAAAGCTGAATCCCTCATGTGGTGGTACTGTCTATGGTATCTCGCTTCCCTCCTTGCCAGAAAAATAATGTCAAGGTAGCAATCAACAACTTTACCAGAAAAGATGCAAATACAGTCCCTTCTGGAGAGTCATCCCCGTCCTCGTCTACCCAAGGCAACCCTGATGGGACCTTTTTCAGGTGGATTTATGAGGGGTGCACACTGCATACGTCTTCACTGACCGGCCTCACAGCTCCAGCACCACTGACCTCTCAGAGCTTCAGCACAAATTAAGGTGTCCAGGCAAGTTCTGAAGTATTTGCTCCACAGCATCAAGAGTCCTTGATCAAGGTAGGAAAAAGCAGTGCCAGGCGAGCCTGAGTCCTCACACCACTCTTACTTAACGTCCTTTATGATGCAGGGTTTCTGATGGTTTGGGAGCCTGTGATGGATGACCCTGCAGTTGCAGTTTTACGGATTGGAGAATTTTCCATCTGTACTCCAGAGATACTCCACTAACTCAAAGGTCACTGACACGCTGGCCCCGTGCCCTGCGTTTTACCAGGGAAGGACCGGAGCCCATTAGTGCTTCGATCGGAGCTCAAAGTGCTTCAGCCTGAGTCTCTGAATAAAAGCAACAGAGGTGTCTGTCCCACTGGAAAACACCTCAAGCAGGTGGCATGTGCCAGCAGAGATGTGGCAGTAAGTCATTACAATGATTGGCAGTGAGGCACAAAGAGGATAGAAAAAGCCCAGGCGATTTTAGGGAGAGTAAAGCAATGTGTCAGAAGTGAAAAAGATGTCCAACACAAGGAAGGGTGTGCTGGGCATTACCGTTCTCCTGCATGTCTCACCTGAAGCCTTGCAGATGCTGCCTGTACAAACTCGCTCGTATCAAGTGGCAAGAGGAGACCCTGAGTACCACAGACATGGAGCACCGGTCAGCAGCTCAGCAGCACTCCCTCTGCCTCCTGTTTTGGGATTTTAGCACTTGTCTCAGCCAATGGATTGCCCAAAGCTATTTTCTGTGGCCAATTAAAACATGGGTGATAGACTTGCACGACAGTTACAGGCACAGGGTTGAAGCACATCTTCAATCTTCACCCAAGGTATGGGTGATCAAAACAAAAGAGCGTTTGCTCTGACACGGGACATAGGATGATGCTTTCAAACCCAGGAGCAACCCCAGCCTGATACTGCACTGCGTAGAGACGTGAGAGGGCTCAGCAAGCACCAGGAGCCACATCTCAGGTGCCTGCAGCTGCCCAGGTGCTGCAAAGCTGGACTCCTCTCATACCATGGCAAGCCACAAAACCCCTTGTCAAAGTGATGGCACCACCACACCACAAGGATGTTCTTAATGTTCGCTATCTAAAAAAAGGGGGGACACGCCACAGCTGTCCTGAAAGGCTGTGGAGAACCTCGCTGACGAGCAGAGGACCAACACACGAGTAATTCCGCAGCAGTCTTCAGGCCTGTCTGCACTGCAGAGTGAGACAGTGCTCCACTGCCATGAGCGAGAGCAGGCTTGAAAAGCCACGGCTGCAGACAACATGACTCC
>NW_010231427.1:30993-39029 GCF_000690775.1 Eurypyga helias | reverse complement strand
CTTTCTGCTTTATTATTTTGCTGCGTATAATTTTCCATTAAATGATGTTTGCAAAACTGAAGAAACTGTATCTTATGAAATACATTGATTTCTCTCCTATCTTCATAATAAATATTAAAACATCATCACTGCAATTTTAGGCAGGGAATGTTTATGTAAGAACATCGTGCAGATGTGGTGAAAGGCTAATAAAGCGATGCTAATTATCTAATCAATCTTTCTTAACCTTTGCCTTAGACACTACATAGCGCTTATGCTAAGCTTAGATCCATTTTTCAGGGACTAAATAATGTTGTAATCATAGCTGTAATGTGTGGGTTCATTGGAAACTTCTCTTTAAATGCAACATTGTCAGTTTACACAGAAATCTGTCTATAAGCCATCTGTTGCAGAAACCGGTCATTATCAATTTCATCAATCTGTTCCCAAATTTTGCAGATGCCAGCCGCTAGGAACCATCTGTTAGTGTCAAAAAAAAAAAAAAAAAAAAAGGAACAATTCAATAAGCACACTATTTGGGGAGGAGGCGGGGAAATATTCTGCAATATTTGGCACAAAAGGCAAACTTGCTAATTGTTGCAGTTTTCCTACTGACCTACAACTTCTTTTGGAGCAATGCCAAGCTCATTGATTAGCCATCGGCGGGAGGGAGATTTCCAGAAGACAGTAATAACCATCAGCAGTAATGAAACTGGAGAACTGACACCTACTCCTGCTGTAACATATTGTCCAACAGAGCCCAGGCTGGTGCCAGCAGTGACTTTCCCAAAGTCACCGGTGCAATTTGAGCAGCTCTGAATGATTACCTCCAGCAGTAGTTTAACTAAAGACAGCGTGTATAAATGGGCTGAGACTGCATGTTTTCACAGATTTGGTCAGTCTTGTGAAATTAAACAAATTCCGCATCTGTTTCTCAAAAGACCATCCCTCACTGTGATGCTTGCAATTTTTGGGACCATCTGGACACCCCAAAATCAAAGCCCCTCGAGCCCTCCGCTGTGATCTGGCAGGGCGTGTAGCTCCTGCAGAGGCTGTGCTTCTTTACAACCACACCAGAACAGGTTGACAAAGCCACACTGAGCAGCAGGCTGGGGGCTGACCCCAGGGCTGTGGGTCTCAGGGCCCATAGTGGGGCCAGGACACAGGCTTTATCTTCTCAGAAGTGACAGAAGAGATAAAAAGGTTTTTGTCTGAAACATGCCGTTTATCTCTTGTTTTATCATTTATATATCTGTAAGCTTGCACATTAACCATCCAGCTCAGAAACTGAGATATGAACCAACCTGAAAATAGCCGTTTGACTATTGCCAAATCACTTATGCCTTATATATCCATCTCCTCCACATCTTCCCAAGATGCCTCTCTGCTGAAGCCACAGCAGCTGCCTGTGTGCCAGGCTATCTGTGGATGTAGAGTCACGAGAACTGAAGGTTTCAGCCTGTGCTTCTCTTTGCACAAAAGTAAAATCAAAGATACAGGGGACATGGTGATGCTTAACTACCGGCCAGAGCTCATGACCCTTGCTAACCATTCCATCTTTCCTTTGCTTCCCTTGTCCACAGAGAAGCCTGCTTTGGCAAATACCTGGCAGATAAACATGTAACACTGGAATAATAAAGCACAGAATCTCAGTGTTAAGGAACTACTCTTGCAAGAAGAACAAAAAAAAAAAATTGTTTTTTCAGACACAGCTTTCTCAAGAAGCAGAAGTCCCAATTCAGGTTCAGTTTATGGCAGGATATGCATTCAGAAAGTGCTTCCATTTGTAGTTTCTAATGGACACTGTTATTTGGGTCAGCTGCATAATTGTAGCAGCAGTCATTCTCTGGGAAATCTGCTTTGTCCACAGTCAGCCCTGGGACTCTTGCACCTCAGCAATTCGGGTTAAATCTGTATCTGTTTCAATCTCATTTAAAATGCTATTAAAAAAGACCAAACCATTTCTTCAGCCAAAACAGAAAGAGAGTGTCTGCAAAACTACCATCTAATCATCATCTTCAGGCCTTGGAATTACTTAACTATAGTCTGGTAAAGAATCTGTATCACAAGAACATACACAACTCCCCTCACGACAGCTCCAGTTCAGGAAAGCACCAACACATCTCGCACATCTCGCCAGCCTACATGCAAGACCAAACCATTTCTTCAGCCAAAACAGAAAGAGAGTGTCTGCAAAACTACCATCTAATCATCATCTTCAGGCCTTGGAATTACTTAACTATAGTCTGGTAAAGAATCTGTATCACAAGAACATACACAACTCCCCTCACGACAGCTCCAGTTCAGGAAAGCACCAACACATCTCGCACATCTCGCCAGCCTACATGCGTGCGTACACATACGCAAAGCGTGTAATAGAGTGTAAAAGTACTGCATTAACTATTGCTTACCCTGACAAATTCAAGGGTTCTTCCCACCTGACCTTCAAAAAAAGTTTCCTTTGGGTACCTGTTCCCCATAAATCACAGCTGGAAGGAGCCCAGCCAGTGCTGATAAATGAGCAGGGCAGGAATAAGCGCTCTTCATGGAGAAATGAGTGTGGAGGTAGGCCAAGATGAGCAAGAGAGTAGATTCATATGTTAGGGCTCCAAAAGCCCTAATTAAATGTTCATCGGTGCTGTCAGGGGATAAAGAAATGCAAATATTACACTGAGGTGGTGAGTGCTGGGGGCAGCAGGCAGGAGGCAGCAGGAGAAGCTGATATTTGTAAACATTTTACAGGAATTGAAATAGCTGAGCAGTTTGCTGGTAGACAAAATGGAAAAAAAATTAAAAGCTCAATATTCATACGCTGTGCCATACCTGTGTGGGATTATTACAAATGGATCTGGCTGTGCTTAGGGTTTTCAATTCGGTGTTTGTAATAAAGGGTAGCTAAACTCTCTTACTCACAGCTGAACATCAGCATGCAGACCTGCAAGGATAACTGACCTTTTTGAATGTTAATTATCTTTAAAAGGCCTGTTTGCCCAGAATTGTCTGAACCAGCTGTAACCAGCCACCAGTGTCACCGAGGAGAAATGATGAACGTCATGAGGAGTCATTTGATATCCATTAAAGGGGAGGAAAGTCATTAAAATATATTGGGCCCAGGGACCTTATGAAACAAAGAGAAGGTAATTACTTTAGGCTCAGATTTACCTGCCTGGACTAATCAATAAAAAGACACCCTGAAAAGGAGAGAGGGAGTAGGAAGAACACATTTTGACATGTCTGCGAGGAACATCTGTCACCAGGGCAGAAGAAAAGGTCAGTCCGCCTGCCTGGGCGCTGCTCGCCCAGCTGCATCCATGCAAGGGGAGAGGGGTCTCACCAGGGAGCAGGATCCAAAACACCCCTCGAGAGGAGTCACGGGTCAGAAAGCCTGCATCGGCACACCCCCAGCCCTGTCCTGGCTTTGGCTAGTTGAGTGACCTTGGGATTATCACTTCAGACATGGTCAGGTTGCACTAACTAAGCAGGTGGAAGTCCGTAGTTCGGTGCTCGTGTTCTGCTGTCGCCGTGTTTGGATATACTGGCTGTCTTCGCAGGGCTGAGCTGCAGGTAGTAGAGCATTTCTGAAGCTTAAAGCATGTCTTCAGTGGCACAGCAGCTATGTGGAAGCACCCAAGCTGCTTTTTCAGCATGGCAGTAAAGATTAGCTTTGCAAAATTTCCCTGGATTACACAGCACCTTCTGGGCTCTCCGTGGCCGGCTGCTCAGAGGCAGCAGGATTCAAGCCCTCGCAAAATTTTGCTGGCTTTTTAACACTGTGGTAAGCACCGAGCTCTTTGACAAACCTGATCCCACCCAATCTCTTAAAATGTGACACCACTTTCTTTCTTTACCAGGATAAGGGCAGATTCACTCAGCTACAGGAGAGGAGCGAGGAAGGCTTAGGCACAGAGCTACCATGGGCCCCTCGTGCCACTGAAGTGACACTGTCCTGCCTCCGCCAAAAGCAACCGGCACTGGGCACTGTTTTCTTCAAAAACAAAGTTGCTGAATTTATGCACTGTGCAAATCATTTGGGGTTTTGTTTTGTTTTTTTTTTTTTTTAATAAAGTATCCTCTGCGCCACTTAACAAAACTCCATGTATCTTCCAAAATGAGACATGAAAAGCCCCACTAGTTAGTTTTGTATCATTATTCATTCTAATTAAAATCTTTGTCAAGGGAATCTATTGCCTTTTTTTCTATTTCTGCTCAGATGTTGCAGTCCTTGACATTATGCTGTGGTCTACGAAGACACAGAATATTAATGCCTCCCAAAAAAAAAAAAAAATATATTGAGTCTGCTGTACTATTTTGACCTTTTCAGTACATTGTATTTTGATTAACTGGCCACCTTGCCTCTGCCCCACAGGTCTGCAAGGCTATAGAGGGATGAAGAGGTGGAAAAGCTACCAAATCACATTTCTAATCACTGGGAAGGTTAAAGGAGTGTGATAAAACACGGTATCTCACAGACCAGCTGAGGCACTCGGGCTACGGCACAACTGTGCCTGTAGAGAACAGCCGAAACCAGAACCGAAAGGCCCCACCATCATCACAGCATCTTCTCCATCTTGCTATTCTGTATTGCTTTCTCTCAACAGCCTCTGCAAGTGCTGTCTTTCCCGAGAGCCAATTAATTCAAGTCACAAATATCTGCCCTGAATTCTTGCAGGTAATTAGCACCGCGGGTTATCAACAGGAAGCTGGTACCCACAGGCACTTCAGATAATTGTGTTTCAATATTGGCCCATTTCTGCTTACCACAAAAGGTCGCTTCAGTTTCTCTCCCCCATTTTCTCCCTCTCTTTCACTAAATAAATGAAAAAATCATTAGCATTATTTTGTATGCTCTAAACAGTTGGCAAAGGCTTTGGGCATTACAGGACAGACGTGAGCACTTTAGGAGGTTGCAAAATTATTATTTTCTAATCCTTGGTTTCAGACATAACCCTCCTCAGCACACCAATTAATAAAAAAAAGCCCAAAGTCTAGTTAAATACTCTGGCACCTGAATTAATTTCAAAGAAAAGCAAGGGAAAGAATACATAATCATAACGTAGCAAAACTGTTGGTCACTTTAACCAGCATCTGCAATTTAGCTAAAGCTGTATTTAGTAGTGGACAAGTTTGGAGGACTCTTTACCTGCTACAAGAAGTTGTAAAGGCTAACCATTCATTTAATTATGTGATGAATAGCTTCCACAAACAGACTAAGTATTATATGTGAAGGACCATGTAATTACTTTGTAAATATAGGATTATATCTGCCCTTGAAAGAAGCAAACAAGTTAAATCAGCCTTGCAAAATTGTACTCCCCACTCACAGTAAGTGAGCAATTCTGTTGCAAAAAGAAATTACAAATCATCATCATCTTTACAGAATGGTCACAGTAAAAGGACAGCTGTGATGGCTTTGTGACAGGCCCAGACAATTCCAAGGCAGGGTTGTATTAAGTGTTAAATTTCAGTAATGACAAAACCTTATCTGCAAGAGGTATTTGTCAGCACGCAATAAGTTTGTAGTCACCTCAGACTGCTGAATAAACCAGGTATTGAAAAAGAAGTCGTCAGCATTTATGCCCTGTTGAACTGAAGTTACAAATCACTGCTTGTTAGAAGTTTGGGGATGGAGGGGGCGGGCCGTGGCTCTACAGCTCTTAATTTATATAATTTTGTACGCTTCTGGTGCCTTTTCTGTCTTTTTCAAGACACACACAGCCTTGCTATTTACCCTAGCATTTTCTGCAAGAGCTCAATCACAGTCATTTGAACTTCTCAGCCAGCTATCTGCTTATTGACACACAGATCTTTTATGTCAGCGTATGCAAGTGTAGCAAGCAGATGCCAAAACTGTCCCCATACAGAGAGTTTTGCATGCACAGTCCTGTAATTCTGGTCTTTGAGGTACCAGAATGAATGAAATGAATCTTAAAACTTTGCTTTTTGAATTACTTAAGGACAAGATCTCATATGGAGTGCATTAACAACAAGAGTGTGTTAACAACAGGAATGCTCCGAGGTGCTTTGAGTTACTCCTTTTCTATCATCACTGCATTATTACACTTAGGTGGTTTTATTTTTTTATTGTATCATGAAAGTTAATGAAATCTTATAGACACAGAACTGGTGGGTGGTGCACCAGGGAGCATTAAAATCATACTCTCATTTCAATCACTTACCAAACCAGAAAGCTAACCACTTAAGCACTGCAGAGAGCTTGCTTAAAGAACATCGTGGTCCTTTCAAGGAAAAAAAAGAAAACCAAAGTGGCACTGTCTCAGCAAAAGAAAGCATAGCCGTAGTGCAATTCCCAGTTGCCTTCAGGAAATCAATACTCGCTTCATACGGTACAAAACTTTTTCTTTAACCTTTATTCAAGGTACAACAGGACAATCAATCCAGGGTTTCAGCCCTGGCACCCTTCCCCAGCAGCACACACAGCCCAGCCTGCAGCGAGCCCGCCTCACGAGGGTCACCCCTTCTCCCTCCAGATGAGCAGCCTGTCACCCACTTGGCCATATGCTCTGCTGGAGCTGCTCAGTGACTCGGGGAGCTCCTGCTCACCCATCCCGTATCCTTCTCCTTGTCACAGGGGTGCAATGCACCCAATAACAGCGTGACGGTGAAAAAGGACAAAAGCTTACTGTTTACAGACACCCAAAACCTCATTACTTGTCTAAAAAAGCAACAATCTCAGCCCTAAAGACTTCTTTCTTTCTTTGCCTTTTTTTCCCCCCCAAAACTTGCTGTTCTACAAGTGTTTTATACATTATCACCTCCTGCTGTAAAAAGCACTCTTCCTAAAGGAATAAATCAAAATAGCAGGACAAAAGGTCACCTTAGCTCTTTTGAATTGAGATTGTTTTGTTAAACCAAACTCTCTTTCTTTTTTCCTTTTTTCTTTTTTTTTTTTTTTTTAATAGGGTCATTGAGTTACTTAAACCTTTACATCCAAAACCTAAATGCTTCTCACTGCAGTCAGCTGCCAAAAGAGAGGGAACATCCTTCCCAACCTGACATCTGAAATCTTGAGCAGGAGTCCTGCAAAGCAGAGCCATCTGCACCTCTGTGGTATCTCTGGATAAGAGCACATACATCAAGAAACGTTTCACTCCTTTAACATCAGGTTTCGAGTAACTGATCTAGGAAGCAGACCTCCTTGGCCTGAATTTAGTCAAAAATTACTCCTATCCAAATGTGAAAGCTGTTGCTGTTTTAGCATTACTCTTAAATGCTTCAACCTAGTAATCTCAAAATTCACAATTTCACAAAATTCCTAATCTCATACAACCCACGGTGGTGTAACCCAGACACGACGTGCACACCCCACACGGTCTCTGTGCAAGCATGCCCACATCTCCAAATGCAGGCTGAGCCGATGCAAGCGATGAGCACCCAAGTTTGCAGTTTCCTGTAGAAAGCAGGAAATAAACCCAACAACACTCAGCTCCAGACCCCCATGCCCATCACAGGTTTTTCCTAGTTACAGACAGCGCGATGCTCTACGTTCGTACGGATACACCACAAGCACCTTGGCGGATGGTGACAATCTGTTTGTCCACGTGTCTGAAAACTTCATTTTGGTTTGCTTTTTAACCGGTAATGCCTGCTGTCAGCGTAGTCACTTTCACCCCTACCCCTGAGCATCTCCAGGAGACCAGCGGACGCGAGCAGCCGTCTCCTGAAGATGCTCAGGAGACAGAGATGTGTGCGCACACCGTCGCACGATTTTCTGCTGCCCAGATCTGGAAAAGCAGGAGGAGTTGGGATGTGGGTTTGATTTCTTTCTGCCTCCTGAAACATGTCCAAATGGATGTGCCAGTGATGGTTGCCTTAGAAACCAGCAGAAGTTATCTTGCATGACCAGGGCAGAGCCTCTCACGCTGCGGAGAGCAGGGAGGCACCGAGGCAGGTACAAACGTTCACGCTGGAAAAGCAAAAGGTTTCTCTGCTCTGCACAAAGCAGGAAAGCCATGAAGTGACAGCACCAGCAGAGCTCAGCCTCCACCAGCCCCTCGCCAGGGGCAGGAGATGCAGCACCAAACCGCTGCCAACCAGGG
>NW_010231427.1:4894-30975 GCF_000690775.1 Eurypyga helias | reverse complement strand
GCAGAGGGGGGGTGGGCTGTCACTGAGCGAACCCGCAGGGATGGTCACAGCTCCTACACCTCATCCGCTTTGTAGATGGGAGCAATGGGACAACAACTGTTCTTTCACAGTGTGTTTTTTTCCTTAACCGGTAAAACCCATTTAATTGAATTAATCAAGTTTTCTTCCATTTTTGTGTGTAAGTGCAAACAATATGTAACGGCTACAGATAGCTATCTAGATGTTTATATGAAATGATCTACACATGAAAAGGCTACCGCTATGATCATTTGTACTTTAATTATCAACACAGTTCTGTTCATTTCAAGCTCTACTAGAAACACACAAAAATCAACGTTTGATAAATGGAAAAAGACATTAATGGGTCAAGGAGGATTATATTTTTGCACTTCTACAAACTGTGCAAGCAAGAGAAGTAAACAAGGGTATCAGAAGTTATTTAGAGAAAAATAGTTGACAATATCCTTTTAAACAGGTTTAAAATTTACATATATTTATGCCAAGACTTTCCCAAGATATTTGGAATTATATTCATGATTTTTGGGGGAAGAGGGAGAGGGAGGCAGGAATGGCTTTTTCCTTTTTTCTAATATTTGAAATATACAAATATTTGAAAGCCAAATTTAGAATGTATTTAAATCCTTTTCAAATGCAGTCTAAAGGTCTGCAGTCTGTGCAATCATTACCTTCAGTGCCATTTTTGTCAGTTCAGTGCAGTATTCAAAATCCATTTGATGCTATAAAAAGGAACAGCCTTTTTCATGAATTCTGATTTATTTAATATTAAGCCTGTATCTAATATGGCACAGAAGCAGCAAAAATTGTGCTCGAAGCAACAACCAAACTTACTTTCCACTTTGACAGGTGAACAAGCAGTTATTACATTTCTGTAGAGCACCTTCCAAACTCCATGTAGCTGAGTTTCCTTATTAAGAAATGCAATTTCACTTGGGTGCTGCAACAGCAAAATACGGCATGTTAGGTCATGGCTAACAACAGAGATACGAATGTGAACACAGATATAACTAACTTCTCCATTTTTTTTTTTTTAAGTGCAGCAGTAATAAAAATGGAAATCAAGTCAAAAAGTGGAGTTGCTGCCAAGTCCTGGCTGGTGCTGAGCGACGCCTGCGGCTACAGCCCATGTGGGCAGCGTGCCCACTGCTGCCCAGCCCGTCAGAGACGGGCAATGGCAGTAACGGAGCATCCTCCCCTCCAGCACCAGTAAAAGCAGGGCATGTGAGGCTCTCCTTGTTCCCTGGGGTTTATGAAAGGTCAGGAGCTCTACCAGAGTACGATATTATTATTTTTAGGGGAAGCAGCTGCTTCAGACATGTTCTTAGAATCATGGCATCATATAGGTTGGAAAAATCCCTTAAGATCATCCAGTCCAACTGCAAACCTAACACTGCCAAGTCCACCAACTTCTGCACCCAAGACAAGACCGTTCAGGGACTGACAGTTCAGCAGCAACCCAAGATGTGACGAAACCAGCAGTAAAGGGGTGCCAAAGTGTAATAAATGACAAAGAGCTGCTTCCTCTGCAGGAGAAAGAGCTTGCCCCACAATGAAGCAAAGCAGCTGATTGATTCATCTTGATATCCTGTTCTCTTTAATGAAACTACAGAATGATTACAGACTGGGGTAGGGATATCAAATAAAGTAATTATTAGATCCATGAGACAAGCAAACAAATAGCTTGAGCTGAGCTCCAAAATTAAGATGCCACCAAGAAACGATTACTTACCCTGGCTCTTCTCTGGGTTTGAATTAAGGATAGTTAACTTCACCAATTACATTAGTTACTAGAAATGGTGAGAATGACTAATGTCCTGTAAGTAAATTCATTTTACATCTAATCTATGAGTGTGTTTTGCTGTGTTTTGATGAGGAATAACTCCCCTCTACCTCTGCACAGAAGGACAAATCCCCAGATGAAGCAGGGCAGCAGAGTCAGCTGTAAATGTGACCCAGAGTATTTGTACTGGTTTTGAGCAGCCTGGTCTAGTGGAAGGTGTCCTTTCCTATGGCAGGGTTGCAACTAGATGGTCTTTAAGATCTCTTCCAACCCAAACCATGCTGTGATTCTAATCAGAGAAGCTCTGTAAAGAAAGTACAAATTACATCACACTTAACTGGACAAGTTCGGGTCCTGAGGCTACAACCTACTTACACACACAAATCACATAGGGATATGATTTGTGAAGCCTTTTCCCAAAATACATTTTTCCTGCTCAGATCAAAGCACCAGCTACCCCCATACTAGCCATGGGAGGGAAACAATAAAGCAACTGCTGACTGTCCAGCTCCCCTGGATCCCCTCCCCCCATGCTGCAGAGGACACCCAATTACAACCCTCATTTAAAAGCGCTCATCTCTCATTCACCTCTGCCGCGAGAGACAGCTATGGATATTATTCTTGTGACACTGCCACAAGCACACTCTGTTGTTAAGGGCATGGGAGAGGCAGGGACAGAGAAAAATGGAGGAAGGTCTTAGATGAAAGTAGTAATATTTAAAAGGATGGCCAGGAATCAGAAGGATAGCCGGGAAAGAGGTGTTCAAGATTGTATGGAGTCAACTTTGAAAAGCAGGCGGAGGACTGGGGAGAAGACTGCTTCGTTTTCTCTGCGCAAGGTTATGCTCCTCTATATTTTACCCACCAACACTGTAATTCTATGTCTAAGGCTAATAAATTTCCCACAGAAGCCCTATTCATTCCTAAACCTATGACTGCTGATTCAGGGAACTGTCATGTTTTTCCATGCTGGCATCGGTTCACACTGTACTAAAAAGGCAAGATAAGGACAAGAAAATAAAAGGCAACATCAGGCTTTTACCCAAAAGAAAGAGACAGCTTGGGGGGACTTGACAGACTTATTTTGCTGATCACCAGTCTCTGCAATAGGTCCTGTGACCAATTAATGAAATGCAGGCTGTAAGAACCATGATTTCACAAGAAATCTGACTACTCCTATGTTGAAATTTACAGATAAACGTGGGGTCTGGTTCTCCCCATCACCATTCCAGTTCATTGCAGTGAATTGGATATCTGTACTGTATTGTTCAGGCTAAGAAAAACACTCAAACATGGATATTGGGAGGAGTAAAAATATGACAGGCACCACTGGACTGTGGTACAGATTCCCACAAGCAATGTGATACTTCCAGACCAGAAAAGGGGGATATATATATTTTTTTTCCCTTCTAGTTTTGAGGCAGATGACATCTTTATCTCAGAAGGACTTTTATTTTCCCTTTGTGAATACAGAGCAAGATCCCCTCTTCCATTGTACGACACACGGTACCACCAAGGAGGTGGTGTGCAGCCCTGCAGCACACCCAGCTCCTGACATCGAAGGACCCCTTCAAAGCACAAAGCACGCCAGGTGACCGCACCTTTGAGCTACCTTGAAAGCCTACCAGGAGGATTTCAGCAAAAATGCTGCTTATTTTTTGATCCTGACGTCTGTTCAGGAGCAAGTGGGCTGATACCACCAAACTCTGCTATTTTGCCATCCACGATCTGTCGCTCACCGTTATCCCACAAGGCCATGTTTTCTGTAGGCAGCCTCACCTGCCTCCTGACACTCCTGCCCCATTTGCTCTGCTCATGTTTTCCTTTTAAAAAACACATTGATGCAGTCAAATTTCAAACGTTTAATTTCTTCCCTTGGGTCTGCTCTTTACATTCTTCTCTCTCCCAAACCAAGCATGCGTCACTGTGCTAAGAGAAATAACAACACACAAATATTCAAAAAGCAGTAGGCTGAACAAAAATGGCTGTATTTGTACACATTTACTGTTTCTAAGGGTATTTTTCACATAACAGATGTCGTGGAATTCTCTTTGAAATGTTTTAATTGAGGAAGAGCTGGCTCTTGCCAGCTGTAATAACACTGATGTTTGTCATCGAAGAGGTGTCTTTTGATTTGGTCTTGCTGCTGATACAATTTGCTAAGCAGCCAACCTCATCTTAATTTATTTATTGGCTCTACTCAAGCAATGGCTACAAGTTAATTACAGTTTGCTTTCTGCAACACAAAAACATGCTGTAAAATGTTTTTATCAGTGATCAAATCCTTGGATTACTCTGTTAATTGTGAACTGGCTTAATCACGAAGAGTATTCCAATTTAGAAGACAATTTCTCCAGCTTATCTTTGTGGTCATAAGCCATGTTTCCCTGGCAGAAAGTACAGTGGAACCATTAAGTGTGCTTTGGGAATGACATCTAATTTCTGTACCAAGTGTTCTCCATTTAAATCTACCACCATTCCTACTATTACAAGAAGCAGAGCAGCAACTCTGCCTTTTTGTAATAATTTATAACCTCACAGCAACTAAGAGCATGTTATACAGAAACTGCTGCATGATCCATCTCCGCCCCGCACAGACTCAACTTTTGTTGGCAGATTTGTCAATCATGTTTATAGGCTCCTTCCTGCCGTACAGTCAGGAATTCTCATCCTATTTTGATCTGTGTCATAAAAATATGCTAGGGCTGATATACACCCAAGGACTTGCTGTTGATTTGTTTCTGTCACGCAAGCTATGTCTAATTTATGTATAACTTATCTCATTCTATTAGATCACTTTGTAATCATATTTAATTTAGATTTATTCCTGACAGCTCAGGCTGGCTCCAGGCATTTAATTAAATTTTGCCCTCTTAAGCCACTTATTCAGTCTAGATTTCAAACATGATGTAGTTTTAACTTGGACAGCTCTCTTCTATCCATAACCTTTGAATTGGTAATTTGTGCAGTTGCATCTTGCGTGACGTTTCCAAGAAGTCCTTTAAAACCTGGCCTTGATGCTGTGCAGCACGAGCACGCAGCGAGCACCAGGTGAAAAGCCTGGAGGGAGGAAGCACAGCACCATCCAGCCATGCTTTACCAGGAACTACGCTGTTTAGGCAGCATTTTACCATGCACAGGAACCTGAAATTGCAACCACCAGGTCAAACATGGCACAAGAGATGAGGTCAGAAGTAGGAATCGTGAAGCTAAGAAACTGCACTATTAAATTACAAATTTGGTTTGGATTTGAAGACTTCAACTGAGAATTAAAGTGCATTTCATGAAAATCTGAGTAAAAAAAAAAATATTGATTGAAAAATTATAAAATGCAATTAATATAAATTCAAATTATTTTTATTCAAGAGGATTGTCCTTTGGGAGATGGACATGAAAGTAAAAGAATAAAAATAAATAATTGGAATTTAGGATTAGAAAACAACCATAAATCCAGTGTTTATTAACTAGTTTGGATTTCCTCCCGATTTTTATTAATAAACTGTAAACCTTTGCATGAACAAGACTATTGATGGTTTCATAAGAATTCTTCCTCTCTTGCTGATTACTGGAACTGTCTCTCCCTTACTGCCATTACTGACAAATTACAGTATTTCAGAGAACACACTTGAAATTTCCTTTTGTCCTGCAATTTGTCTCACCATTGTTCCTCAGACTTGAACAAAACCCTTAAGTCTCACACGTGCTCTCCTCCCTACTGCAAATCGTCCCTGTTAATTTTTTCCTGCCTCTTTGTCAAGTTTGACACCAAAATGCAGGCGAGTCGTGACTCCCACTTGGGCACATTTTATTGTAGTTTCGAGTTCCTAAAGCCTTTAGACAACCTGTCTGCTGCTTTCTTGCTCATGCTCCTGGCAGAGCACGCTGCAGAGACAGCTGGCCTAATCATAATGCAAATTCAGTGAGAAACTAGTCACTTAAATTCCACTAATATATCTTAATTTTTCACCCAGCAATATGATATATGGTGCCAACATAATTCAATCCTCTTACATTTTTCATGAGTTAAATAAATCATATCAAGATAGAGTCCTTCAACCATCGTATTTTACTCTGCATGCAGATATCCTTCAAACGGATGCAGACCAAGTCCCATAGCCCACTTTATTAGCTTCAAGGAACTTGAGCCCAAGTAAATGTGAATCTTGGGAATCAGCATGTGATGGACACAGCCAGTTCACTCTGGTCAGCATCCCTCGTCTGTGAATATTATTGTTTCTGAGGAAGGCAGAAGAAGAGCCTGTCTGTAAGGGTCTTCCCTCCTACTGTTAAAGCTCCGGCACTGGGGTAAGAGTACTTACACCCCTTCCAGAATTCTTGACTTTCTTTGTAAGACAGACCAATTGTTTCAACCCTTCTTTCCCCAGCCCAAGGTATTCACAACATCCAGAAATGTCCAGACCATTTTAACACCACCAATACCCTGCTTTCAGCACCGCTTGGCAGGCAGGCATTTTCCCAAAACTGATTTCTGAAGGGTTAAAAAAGAGCCCTGATTTACGGTGTATCCTGACTCATGGCCTGACAAACCTGGGCCACCCCGGATTTCTGTATGCTGCTGCTGGATGTCAGTAGTGTACTGCAGCACCCCAGGCTTATTCAGTATTGTAAAAATCTGGTTTTCTTCTCAAACTTTGTACAGCACATGGGAAAGAGCAAATGGACAATTCACATGAATAAACAGCCACCATTATAAGCAAAGATCGCAAAATGAGCCTTTGGAGGTCCGAGCTCTATTGTTGCCAGAATAGTCATTTGTATACCTCAACTTTCATAGCGGTTTAGAAATTATACTTTTATACAAAATTTCTTCTGCATTCCATACCAACATTTCATGATCATAAAAAGTAGAAATCAAGAAAAATGTATTTCATTTACTGGCTTTCCTCTTTTTTCCTCCCTAACAGAGGTCATTTTGCCTCAGAACAGTAGCTCTCCTACTCCTGGCAGAGCTGCACTTTGTCATTTTCCTTTCATCATTTATTTTCAAAGCTGCTCTATAAACTTTCTATCAATGCATTACTAATAATCTTAACAGACTTTTATCAAGGAAAACCATAGGTTTCCATTGTCAAGAGGCCTTTCTCTGAACCTCAAGTGCTGACATCCCTTTGACAATTTATCTAAAGACAATTGTCTTCTATTGACTTTTCAGCTGCTTCCAGAATGACGACACTTTTTAGGTCTGACAGTTCATCTGGCTTGCTACACTCTCACTCTCTTTTAGTTTATCCCTACCATAGATAAATCTTGACAGAAACAACACCTCTCACTTCAAATGTGTTTCATTAATTTCTCAGATCCTGTTGCTCTCATTGCCATCAAAAACAATAATCAAGAACATGTTTTTAAATGCTTTTGAGGTTCTGATTTGATAGCCAATTTAGGGATGTTTTCAATATTTTAACTTGCAGGACACTGACATCTTACTTGCTCTCATCTCCCTTTGGGAATCACTAAGTACTTACCCAGGAGCAAAACTTAGAAGATGCTGGAGCTGGCACACGAGCCACAGCTGTTTCGCCCCCACAGAAGCCAGTGAGTGGCAGCTGTGTCCCTTGGGCATCCCCAGTCCCTTTGATCCATCCACTTCAGTTTCCAGCTGTCCTGAGGTCTGTCTCTGCACCTTCTCTCCTGCTAGCTCATTACAAAGTCCCTTCGTCTTCAGCAGCAAGAGATGAAAGCATCGTTTACAGGCTTTGCTGAAATGGGACCACATGTCTGTTTTCCTTCTGTAACATACTTTTTCTTCACTACAACTCCATTTTCCTACATATTCGTTCATTCTTTATACACAAACAGTTTGATCAAGCTGTACTTTATATTCTCTCCAATAAGCCATTTAAAGATTTATTCCAACCTTATGTTGCTGCAATGTCATGTTAGGAAGCAAATTAAGTTTATTTTTATATCACTTTCTTACCAGCCTATCTGTTCAAGCAAGGATCCCTTCCTCTTCTAAATACACAGGGGTTTTATTCTCTTTCCACTTTCTATCACCCCTGACTTCCTTCCTTTCTTCTGTGCCTTTGCATTTCATTCATCACGGACTAATGAGGCCCTTTCCTTCACAACATACGAATAACACCCACACACCACAGCTTGGACATCAAAGCAGCTCAGCTCTTCCAGCTGATTTATCTGACACACACATGGGTCCAGAAGATGCTTCAGAGATCATTGACTCAACCCAAAACTCAACTTTATAGGGCTCTAGCCACTCACTGCTCCCCAGCCCAACCACAATGGGGCTTGAATGAGGGCTTGATGCCAAACAAAACAAGAAGGAAACTCTTTAAATTGATGGATAATCACTGCTTCTTTTTCCAAACACTTCTCTACATCGTATTTCTTGGGATGTTCCTGGCACACCTCAAATTCCTTGCAACCACATGCCACGGATTTGTGCCTATTGACTGTAGCCATATCTATACTGGTAAGAAATCCTTCTCCATCCCATAAAAGATTCTTTAACTATGACTTGAAGTCACTAATTTTAAATTCACAGTCTGTCAACACTGAAAAAACCTTCTTCAGCAACTTCTGCCACGTATGTTCTTAGCTATTACATCAAACCCTCCTCTGCTACATAAGAACAGGACAAATAAATTCTAATCACATGCACAAATCTCCTTCCAGTATTTGCTAAGCACTAAATCAACTCTTTATCTTTTCTCTTATTATATCCCAGAATACTCTTAAAGCTCAAGAGAGACAGCAAAATGAGAGGAAAAGTGCAGAGCGTGCTAAAAGAAATGTGGAAGGGGAAACCTTTTTGGAGTCAAGGGAGAAATCAGAGGTTTGAGTGATGACTGACAACAAACTGGTTATTTGGGATGAGGAGCCCAGCACCAGATTTGAACCTCGCTAGAGTCTGAAGCTGATCACTAGACTAGAGCCTTGATAAATCTCCTGGGTAAAAAGGTTTATTGTTATTAAAGCAGAAATTGTGTAGGAATTTTATGTAAGAGAGGTAAGACAGAGAAAAGACACTGTCTTTTCTTCACATAGATCTGTTTGGCAGGTGCTGGCACAGCCCCTTTCTATTTTGATCTCGCCCAGGTTTTCATTTCTATTTATTTCTGGTGTGGTCACAGCCTTAAAAAAAATCTAGATCTGATTCAGGGTGAAATTTTTCTACACTTCTAAAAAACTTAGAAACATAAGTCCCTTTGACTTTTGATGGCAAAGGTTGTCCCAAACAGGTAAGAAATCTCTAGTCTTCACCTTTTGTGAACTCCCCAAAACCCACTTCCCTGGAGATAAGCGTTTGGGTTCTGGTTATTAAAATCACCAAGGTCAGTGTACAATAGCAGTGTGAACTGACATTGTCCTCCCATCACTTAAGCTCCTGAATCCCTTCACACATTTTCAGGATAAATCAAACCAGAAGTAAGGTGTGGTTGGATAAGGAATGTCCCCATCCCTCCTCACACATGCTGTGAGCCCAAAGTGGGGGTCTCTAGGACATCCTACTAATTTACAACTCACACACCTACCCGAACCTCCATCTCCCTTCTCTGTCAGGCAGAATTAGAGGTGGCAGGAGGAATGTGACTGTAGTAGGTGGAAAATGTTGTAGCAACACATTTTGCAAAGGGACTCCCTCGCTCCCAGAGCCACGTTAGCCTCAATCAAAGGCAAACTGCCTTTGCTTGCCGGCGGCTCAGCTTAACACACCACCAGGAGCGGGGCTGCCGTGCCCAGCCGATGAGCAGAACTGAGGGAAGAACAAGACAAGGTCCCAAAGCCACTGCAGAAGCGATCAAATGAGAGTTGAAAGCTTCTGTTGTCAAAACCCAAAGTCAGAGAGAAACAGGGTCTTTGAAATACACAAAGCCAACTGCAACATAAAATGTTTTTTTTCCCTAAAAATATTCAAGAAACCCTCACACAAATGCAATCTCAGCATTAAATGTGCAGCTGCACACCGACACGCAGATACTCCGGTTTTTGTAGCTCCAAATCTGAATATTGCAAGGAGAATACATTTAATCTGCATTTCCAAACGTATTGCTATAAATAGGATGCAAAGCTGTGAGGAACATACAACGCTACCAATAGAACTCCTTTATTTTATCTGAACCATTCTTTGCAATTTTCACCATTTTCTTAACTGAGTCCCACCAGCCCTCTGCATTGCGTCAGGATTAACAAACCCATGTTGTTTTCCAGATTCCCAGAAACCATTGTTTCTGCAGTGTATTTGGAAAAGAAGTGCGTGTAAAAGGCAGGCTTCCTGTAGTACAAAATGAAAACTGAACAGCAAGGAAAAGTGACGGCACTGTAGTGGACCGTGGATGAGAGCAGAACCCATCATCCTGTACCAGCGAGCACCAGCAAACCCACACACCGTTTACAAAGGGTCACAAGAGGACACGTTTATGGAAACAAAAGAAGGATGCTAAGGGCAGAGAGGGGGAGAATGGCAAGGAATGCCAGGGTGGCACTCCTACCTGGCACCACGCTTTCCCAGGTAGGCACTAACCACTATCATGGAGGAGCCACCAGCCCTTGTACGTGGGAGCACTGAAGGAGAAAGATGATCCTTCTCTTCCTTGGCAAGGAAAGGAGAAGAAATGCTGATGGGAAAGGGTCCCTCATCCTTATAATCTAAGGATTTAGGCTGGAAGGGACCTCTGGAGCCCACCCCCTGCCCAAACTGGGGCCTGATTTGGTTAAGTTTACATGAAAATATATGCTGATTTTAGAATAATGATACAGCGTATATTATGCTGCCCGTATTTGTTATGAGCTTTTGGTTCTTTAAATTCAGATTTCATATGTATTTGCACATGACCTACACAAAAGCAAACAAGCTTACTCTGGAAAGCCAAGCAGCCAAATCCTGCTAATTCCTGCTAATAACTGCGATTTCATTGCACGTTGCTGAAGCTAAAAATATTAGTGAGTAAACAAGCAAATAAACAGAGCTGAAAAGCAGAGTATCACAAGCTGTTCTTTACTGGAGTTGCTACATTTCACCGACTTGTAGTTGCCTGTGGAAAGCAGGCACGTAATTTTCCATTCTGACTTGTGGGATGGGAGGAGGAGGACAGAGCTAGTAACTCATACTGCCAGAATGGTACATCCTCCTCACCAGAGCAGCAAAGTGCTGCCTCCTGCAAACTGGTGAGCAATGGGAGAGAGCAAGTCCCAGCAGGACAAGGAAAAATTTTAGTAGGCTGCAAATTCAACACCATTTCTGTAGGTCATGTTACATGGTCCAGGAGGAGACTGTTAGATCAAGTGACACAAAGCCATTAAGCACTGTATTTCCCCAGTGCAATCGGAGTAATGAAACACCTAGAGTTAGACGACTCTGTGCTACTCTAGCCAGAAAACATCAAAGCTGCTGCTGCTCGGGAGCTGGGCATGGATTGAAGGGGGTGAGCTGTGTGAGCCAGCAGAGATGCAGCACCCGGGGCCAAGTCTGTGCCCTGCAACAGAAGGTCATAGCCCAAACCGCTGCAGAGAAGCGTGTGAAAAGGGGATTGCGAGGAGCACGATGGCTCACCCAGCGCCCGAAGGCGCTCAGCTTCTCAAGGTGCCCTCGCTGGGGAGCTGCCTGCTTTCGGGGTGTCATTTTGCTGCTGATGAAAAGTGATAAGCAAGCAAACACACACCCCTGAGCGCCATTAAGCCAACGCAATAGCTGTTAAACGACAGGATCTGAGCGGATGTTGAAGCAGCAGCGTTCGTGCTGACACGGGCCCCTGTCTGCAGGCGAGCAGGAGGCTTTACACCCTGCTGCAGCCAGCCTGGATTATCCCATGGTAGGCTGGGGAGGGACAGGCTGCCACATCTCATCTCTGCTCAAGTACTAACATACCTCGGGGTCAGTCCCAGGCTCATCCCTCTGCATTAAAAGGTTTCAAAGCTGCCAGTGGACAAAAGCACACACTGCTTGGCAGGCACCAGGTAAAGGGAGGTTTCCCAGGGAATATTCGGGCTCTCCTGCACGTGTCACAACCCCAAAAGACAAAGCAAAATACGTGGAATTAAATTGTGACAGGGAAATGCAAACACAGACCAAACATGCCCGAAGGTGAGAAACAATCTCAGCAGCTGACTGCCAGCTTCACGCAGGCACAAAACGCACCTCCTCCAACCAGCAGAAAGCTTTCCAAAAGTCCCATTTTCTCAGCAATTCCCCAATAGCTGGTTTGGGTACCCTGGCAGCACAGAACCCAATGCTCTCCGCTTCTCGTGCCGTGCGTAAATTCACAATAACCATCCCTGTGCATCTCGATCTCTCTTTATAACAATGCCAGGAGCAAGAGTGGGCAGGTTAATTGGTAGCGAGCCCGGCAAGAGAGAAGGCTGGAAGAACCCCACTGCGCTCACCCCTGTTCCCTGCCCTGCTCCAAAACCTCACACCCCCTCAGCACAGCAGGGGACATGTTTTTCCAGTTTTCCTTTACGATTTCTTTTCAAAGCACCATATAAATATGAGCCTATGTGAAGCCGTTTCCATAAAAATACTGCTTGCCGATACCCGCTTCAAATTAAATGTTTCCTGGTCTTCCATTCCTGCCCGTCGCCAAAGCCATGAACACCCCAAGGTAATGAAGATTGCCCAGGTCCTGTGGCAGCTATTTGCGGGACATAGAGATACTGCCCAAAATTAGAGTGTGTGAAACAGGGCAAGGACAGAGATATGAAGAGGTCAAGAGCTACACAAGAGCTACAGGCACTTCTGGCCTCCCTCGCATCCATCTGCTCCCAAGGGAAACCATTAAGGTCCTGCTCATAGCAGAGAGCTGAAGAAAAACAGTAAAACTAGGAAAACGCTCATTTTTAACTCAGGCTTGTTGTGTTGAAGGGAGGTCACCACTCTTATTACATTTTTTTCCAGACTTCAGGATCTGATCACGTCATTTTAGAAGTTTCCTTTTTTTCCAGGAAGATAAACCCCTGTCACTTTATTTCAAAAGCTTGCACTTTAAGATAAGCCACAGGCTACTTCAGGAATTATATATATACACACACACATACATATATTAAAAAAAAAAAAAAAGACGTCCAAAAAAGATGAGGAAGTCAAATTATTTTCACTGCTTTGATGTTTATTTGTGTTTTTTACTGGGGGACACTTGTGCAATATGCACAGAAATGCCAGGAGAATGAGTGAATTCTGTTCAAGTAATTTAGAGGATGAAATGGTAGAAGGAATCGCTTTGAACTTAGCCCGATGGCACACTGTGAAGTGCACATTCTGATCTGCACGTTGCCAGTTTCCCTAGCTTGGGCTTGTTACCACCCAGGCAAGTCCAACCATAAACACCAAGGCAGCACTGGGGCTGGGATTTCATGCTATTTCTTTCTATCAGGGTTTGAAAAGACAATAGAGGAAGATTTGATACCAAGGAAATATGACCCGCTTTTTCTTCGGAGCACCCTGGATTGTAAAATAAATAAATAAATCTCAGTTTTGTACCTAATTTACAGAACTGGTCCAAAGTTACAGGCGAATATGGAAGAAAGCTGCACAACTGTGTGCTGATTTTATGAACGTCACACCAATGCCAATGCTTTAGCTAAATAAACTTAAGTATTGTGATGATTAGTTGAAATCCAACCCTTGGCAAATGTGAATTAGTGCTGGATTATAATGCTACATCATGATAAGCAGCTTGGAAATATTTCAAACAGATTTGGAAAGTTGTTCTCCATTAGATTATAAATACTATTAGCAGATAAAGAGCCGTAAAAGAGCCTGTCACTTCAAAGGGGATCTTCTGGCCGTTTTCTAGCAGAGGAGCTGAAGGTACACAGTTTGCTAAGCCAAATTTGAAAGCAGAAAGCAAATCGTGGCACCTAGAATTATCACTGATTCCTTAAGTTGTTAACTTGAGGGATTACCTTGTTCATGTCATTTTTGTGAAGGATAAAACATTAGTTAGATATAATAAGGGATAAGAAAGGCTAAGATTTTAGCTCTAAACATTAGAGGCCTTTGAAGATACATGTGAAATCTGCATAATGATGATGTTTTTTCTCCCCAGAATGATTCTGGGGACAGCCAGGAAAGAGCAGGGACTCACCTGGGCTGAGGAAAGGGGCAGCAGCTTTGGCAAGGAACAGCACCAGGTCAGAGACACCCCAGCACTTTCCCGTGCCTGTACAGGACACATCTTCGTTAGCAGTTTACGAGGCAGTCATTATTGACAGATCCACTTGAGGTTATGCCAGTAGCTATGCAAACATGTAGTTAAAAAAAGTAATGACAAAAAAGTCCTTCCCAAACAAACAAAATTGCAAAAAGATAATGAAATGGGGCAGACAAGCCTCCCAAGGGAAAATGAGATTAAATTAAACTTGCCATCAGCTGATCAGCATGAAGTTTTCTTTACAACAAAACCCATCAAAAGAGATTTTGTTGCAAAACACTGCTTGGACAACTAGTTTTTATTCTAAATATTTTTTTTTCTGCCTACTCAAGCAAATCTGTCAAATTTCTGCTCAGTCTTGGTCACGGTGTTCACCCCGGTCTGGAGAGCAAGGGTTTTCCCCATTCCCTCTGGTTACAGCCAAACTGTCCTGCTGAGACCTATGTTAATCCTGGAAATAGGGATAACCCTGTAGATCATATGGGTCCGTATTTAGATTGCTCACAGAGGTTTCAAAAAAGTGCTTCATGGGAAGGATTATACAGGGATCTGTAAGACCAATCCTCTTGTAAGTAAAATTCCCTTTCCCAAATTCCCAGTGTACTCCCTATGGGCGACTTGTTTTGATGGCTACAAATCTCTCATATAAAGCACATAACAGGTAGTGACACATTTACAGCACTTTCCATCTTTACAATACTGTGTGATGGTCAGTTTTTATTATAGTTAGACAAAGTGCTTTCCTTAGTGTCCACTAGGAAAGAGGGTTTTTTTCCCAGACAAGCTTTTAGCCTGGCCAGCTGTAACCACACAAGAGAGATACATATACATTTTCCTGTACTACAGTAATTGATAGAATTCCTAAGTTAGGGCTAAGCCCAGTATGTTTCTGTCTATCTTACAGAAACATAGAATGGTTTGAGTGGGAAGGGACCTTAAGGTTCATCCAGTTCCAACCCCCCTGCCATGGGCAGGGACACCTTCCACTAGACCAGGTTGCTCCAAGCCTCATCTAGCCTGGCCTTGGACACTTCCAGGGATGGGGCATCCACAGCTTCTCTGGGCAACCTGTCCCAGTGCCTCACCACCCTCTCCATGAAGAGCTTCTTCGTGATATCTAATCTAATCCTCCCCACTTTCAATTAAAACCCATTACTCCTTCCAGATAGCCCAGCACATCATCTTGAAAATGTTCTTTTTTATGGTACCTTGGTACCATCTAGCCCTGAAGTGCTCCCTCAAGGGCTCGCATGAGGCTCAGAAAGGATGAAAGAACAAACTAACAAGATCAGAGCTGTTGCAGGTTCAGCTTTAGGGGCCACAGAAAGTAAATTTCTGGTTTGTAGCACTTGCTTATTCCTAAAGTTATTAACTGCTCCAATACAGTATTTATAGCTGGGCTGCCTGCCCCCCTTTCCCCCAAGCAAAACTGTCACTATTTTAATCCTATAATAAGAAGCTGATTTACTAGTGTATAACTTCAAAGGGAAACTTTCTTCTTCTGTTTGATAAAATATTAATGGGGAATAATGAAGCGTGGTGATGTTATACAGAACCCCGGGAAGGAGCTCTTTTGGGGCTCTGACACAGCACGCTCCCTGGCTGGTAGCTTTTGTTCTTGCCGGGTTACCGAATAAAGCTGCCCGCAGGAAGCTCTCTGTCTTATTTCCCAAACTGTGGCCAGGGACCAGAACTATGTTCCCAGCACAATCCATTCCTTTTACCATCCCGAAGTTCCTAAGCAAAGTCATTCCACGAGAATGAGCTACAGAGCTGGCTCCTTCACCATTTCCCACTTGGGAGATTTAACAACAATGCAACAAGTTGGGAGAGAGCAAGGAAGAGGCAGGAACAAGCCAGAGCAACATATGGCTTAAAGTCGCCTCAAAAGGGGTCACAAAGGATGCAACCACCATCCTAAGCTCCATCTGCCAGGAAGACACCTTTGCAGATGATACCCCAAGGTCACATACAAGATACAGCCAAAGATGCTTCTCCCTTTCAGCCAACATTTGATGCACAAACGCGTCAGTTTAGTACATCAGATATAGCACATGCCCCTGCCCTGTATGTTCAAGTCCACTCCCTATTGCCCTCTCATCCCCCCCACTTCTATCTCTGCAAACAGACCAGCGAGCACAGTAAAGCACTGCCGGGAAGGCTCCTTAATCACCCGCGCCGGCGTGGTCCAGAGGCAGGATTGTCAGCATATTTTCTGCCATTACTGCACCTTGTACCGCCGGCGCCTGCGCGTGACAGCCCGGAGCAGGCGGGGAGGGTGTGCAGAAGCGCTCCTGCATTCAGATGAGCGCGCAGGAACTGCGCACAAAACCAGCCGAGGAATTTAAACATGCAGGGGGGCTGGAAAGCTGCAAGGGGAGTTGTCAGTAAAAGCAAGCTGCAGAAAAGCTCCGACAGCAGTTCTTGCCTGGGGGCTGGAAGCCCTTGGGTGCCAATCCTGCACAGGCGTTTGCATTGCGCAGCGACAACAGGGGATGCTGAGCTGAGACGGACGTCATCTTGGATGAGACCTTCATGCCTCATCACAGCTGTCCAGCTCTGGAATTCTGCTGCACTCTCTAGTGTTTTATTGAAATTCTCATCCAGCTCTCTGGATGTTCCATGATTTCTTTTTCCTGTATTACCAAGATTTCTATGTAAAACGCAGGTGGGCTGTGAAGCTGGGCACGACTATCTCCACAGGCGTGATCTGGCTCAGCTAAGAATGGCATTACACAGAGCTGCAACAAGTCATGTCCTGCTCATCTACACTGAAATAAAATCCCCCAAAAGCTGGTGGTTCTGGCCGCCCTTCTCAGGAAAGGCTGAGAAGTTCTGCGTATACTAAAGACCCTAAATGACAAACATTGCTGCTTTCCCGCATCTGGGGTTCTTGCACCAACAAACAAAACCTCTCCAGGCAGGATTCAGATCCAAAGATGGAAAAACAAATAGAATTGAGTTATAACAGACTGAAAAACACCTTCAGGAAAAAAGCCTATTTCCTGAATATGTACCATGTTATGTTTTCTTTGCTTATTACATCGTTGTTATATATCACATGTTGAGCATTCCTTTTTAATTTTTGAATGAATTTTTGTGTTGAGTTTTTTTGAGTCTTTCATAGGTAAAGTCATCCTGAACATGTCAAAGAACAAGAGCTTCAGGAACAGACATGGAGTAGATAGGAATTGCAAGAAGAACCAGAGAGAGAACTGCAAATCTCTGAAGGAGATGGTGACTTCGCTCCTCCCCAGTATTTCCCAAGGTTGCTCCTACCCTGCAGCCTCTGCCCATACTGGACATCCTATGGAAACACACCCTGGTACATACACTGCAGCTACAAGAAGAGGAAAAGTAAGCATATAAAAGGCAAAGCAGGTAGGGGACAACAGAAACAGCAGAGAGTTAAAAACAAGAACATCATGACCCTGACTTGGTCTTGCCATTCATATTTTAATTCCTAACTCTGCCAAAGAGGTCACACCCACTCTTGGGCAAGTGCTTCAAGGTTGTGAGAGGTGAGGAGCCACCAGTAAGACATTTGTGCTGAAAGAGCACGGTGAATTCCTGGCCTCTGCTGTCCCTTTGGGCTCTACACGCACAGTACTGAGGATCGGGTCATCTGCTGCGTACCGGCAAATACAGCGAGGACTGGGATGAGGCAGAGTGACTGGGTTACATCTTGGTGAGGGTGTTATGTTGTCATTGTTTATGGGTTCATTTCAGATCTTTCTCTGTTTTCCATCTCATTTCATAATGACTGTTGTTATAATTGCTATCATAATCCCCAAATACTCAGGATTTCAATTATTTGTCAAGCACTTAAAAATATCTTGAATCTGAAGGGTACTACATGAAAAAAAAGGATTCTGTACCATCACTGCCATCCCATGGTTTAGTGTCACCCCTGGGTAATCTCAATCAACATTTCAGTACCCCTAGTCATTATTCACTATGGAAACCTTGACTTCTGGCCTCCTTAATGGGTATGGTCCATGGGGTCCTGCGACAGAGCCCACATCACCTCCTGCCACCGCTGCAGCACCCGGCTTTCTCACGTAGGAACAACGCAACAGTCGAGTCACTTATTCAGCCTCACGCAGAGGAATATTCATTAATGTTTACTGATGTAGAATGCACACACTACATTAGTCACAATCCTATAAATAAACACGTTTATCATCCACACTACATTAATCTTGATCCTATAAATAAACAGATAGAGCACAGTCGTAGCTTTCTAAGATACCCCCCGCAGGAAGAGAGTTACTGTACCAGAATCCATCACGGCACAGGACTGCGGCATCAGCTGCCCGTGAAGACACCATGGCTGCCATCATTGCTTTATCACGGGGCGTTATTTACAGGAAAACAGGGGGTTTATTTGGGAAGGATGGGTAACGATACCCCCCGCAGGAAGAGAGTTACCGTACCAGAATCCATCATGGCACAGGACTGCGGCATCGGCTGCCCGTGAAGACACCACGGCTGCCATCGTTGCTTTATCACGGGGGGTTATTTACAAGAAAAACAGGGAGTTTATTTGGGAAGGATGGGTAAGTTTACGTACTGTATTAATGACTTGTAGTACTGTCTGGTTTTAAGGTGTGTGCTGCTGCCCACAACCTTGGGTAAGAACTTTTCCTTACAAAATGAGGAATATATTACATCCACACATTATCTCCTCTATTTCCATGTCATACAGAAGGAAAACCACTATGCTTTTCAAATTAAATACCCGTAGGAGTCACTTCACCAGCCACAGAAATGTGGCAGCTGATTGGCTGCAAACCAGCATGGGATGGAGAGGACACTCTTCCCAAATAAGACAATGGGGAAGCATAGGGAGGCAGAACACGCTCACCTAAATTGGGGTTCAGCGCTAGGGTGAGTGGATATTAGTGCCTACATATAAGCTGTAAAATCTTTAGCCACAAACCAGTTAAGGAAATGCCAGCAAAAGAAAAAAAAAAAATTTAAGATGATGGAAAGGTAAAGAAAGAAAAGCAGAATTAAATTGAGACCTTTTAACCTCAAGCAAGGTGGTCTGGAAAACACGCTCACCTAAATTGGGGTTCAGCGCTAGGGTGAGTGGATATTAGTGCCTACATATAAGCTGTAAAATCTTTAGCCACAAACCAGTTAAGGAAATGCCAGCAAAAGAAAAAAAAAAAATTTAAGATGATGGAAAGGTAAAGAAAGAAAAGCAGAATTAAATTGAGACCTTTTAACCTCAAGCAAGGTGGTCTGGAAACTTGAAAATAATTAGATACAGGGTGAAAGAGAAAGGAAAAAGGAAAGGAGAAGGGATTAGTGTTTAATCTAAGGCACAGTTTCATTAGCTGCATCTTATTCTTTGGTATGGTATTGGACTAGACCCTGGACATTTTTGTCTTTACAACAAATAATATTTGTATTTCAACACACGATGAACCTACAACTTAGAGCATCCTACAGGTCCCGGTGTCTGTACCCACTCAGATCCGTACAACCTGAATTATGTTCAGGAGGCCATAAATCAGAGAGCACTGAGCACTACTCACACGATTGGTAATTGATGCATTGGTCATTTTAATTAAACTTTCCCACTGGGGGCTGACTGTTTATACTCAGCACAATAAAACGTGTTCTTAATTTTTAAGACCTTAAAGACAACCAGACACAATTAGAGCAAGGTCTCGAGGCTGTCTCGAGAGAGCAGGGCTGCTGCGCTCCTCCTGGTAGGGGAAAGAAGGACCAAGCCAACGGTGTTGCAGGAGGAGTGCAGTACAGAACGTCTGAGGCCCAAGCAAATTTCTGTCTAGCTTCTCCATTCAGATGGTTTTACTGACTTCTTTCACTGAAGCTTATCTTAATAGAGGCACTTAAGCAATCAGAAATAAAGCTGACTACCAATAATACTGCTCCATTTTCTGTTTTTTCCTTCTCAAGGGAGCGTAATCAAGGGAAATGTAATTGTTCATGAAAGACAACATCTGCTTCACGTACCCAACACGTTTCCACTTGGAAAGTTTCCCAGCGTGGCTGTTCGGTTTGGTGTGCATTACCTTTACACTATCATTAATGAAGTTGATTTTGTTATTAGAGGCCTGGTAGCTGTAGCAGGGGTGACATTTACACCCAGAGCACCTGTGCTCGTTTTATAGGAGATGCGGTTCATCACAAGCAGATACAGATGACTAAACCGGTGGGCAAGGCATGTTGACTTTTTATTTTATTTAACAGTAATGAAATGTAACAAGTGCACCGGAGGGATACATTTTCAGAAGCAGACAAGCAGATGGGTGAAGAAATTTCACTTGCTATAAAAATCGCATAACTGCCGAGCAGTCTGAATGGCCTTTTGGAAAGAGTCGTCCATACTGCAAAGTGTATTCCCCCCTCAAAGATCTCACATTATATGTAGCAGTCTCTCTCTTTGGCGTTTCTCATCATCTACAGGTGTTGAGCCCCAAAGCATGGCTGCTGGCAGCTAGCCAGAAGCCATACACTTCCAGACCCCTTTTTGCTTGAAGTCCTCCAAATTTCCCTCATACACTGGGGTGGGTGGAGCGGAGATGGGGAGGACAGAGGTTGAACCATGAATCTTTCATTCAGTTGTTTTCACTGCCATGTGGAAATAACATTCTTTCAATAAATTCTATTGGAGCATCAGAGGTACTTCAACTGCTCCAAAAATCACACACATGCTGGAAGAAAGGTTAATACTAACTACCACCCAAATACTGGGCATGTAGAGTAACCAAGCCGCAGCAAACCAAACCCAGGCTCTTCCCCATTTGCCCTGCATGGGTCAGAAACACAGATGTATCTCTTCTGTACCTTAAACTGGAGAAATTTGTAGTTTTATGGAACACAGCGTGACTCAGATGTAAATCTGTTCTGAGCTATAGCTTGGACCAGTGTTTAGATGTCCTAAATCTGCTGTGACTGTGCTGTAGCTATGCTTCTACATTTTAATGACAAAAATACTTTGGACCCTTTGTAGTTGTGATCACTGAATTAATCCAAAATACCTACAACAAGGTACCAAAGCAATAAAAATGTCAGCAACCTAGCAAAAGCGAGCACTACGTGGAGTACTCCTCTTTTCTCATACTGAGTCCCACAGACTGCAGCCCTTAATGGCAAACCATTCTCCTTATGTTCACAGCACACAAACCACAAATTTAACTTGCCAAAAATCACAATCAATAAGGCATTTCTTAAATTAGCTAGATTCAGAGGAAAAGGGGAAAATTAATTGGTGTTGCTTATCCCTCAGTGAAGGCTTATACTGAAGGCTCAGATCGATACATTTGAACACAGATGCCAGAAGCCAGGCACATCACCCTGACACGACCACTGGATGCCTGGCACCCCTAAAAACCAGACAGCTCGCTCTCAATTTCCCATAAGCTCTTTATTCTACCAGAATGTTTGACTTGGAGCAGCAATCATGGTCAGGCTGCTTTGATGTTACATGCCAACTTGTTGCTTTGTTATGCTTGAGTCTTTTGTCTTTGGGATTTCATGTGCAAACCAATATCCTTGGTTATGCGTGTTCATTTGTGAGAGGCAGAAGTCATCAAAAGCAGATACAGATGAATACTCCACTGCACATTGTGGATATTTTTTAATACTGACAAAACCTAACAAGCCAATATGAGAGATGCCTGTTTATAACCAGTCAACCAGATGGGTGCAAAAATCTGATTTGCTATAAAAAGCTTATAGTTGCTGAAAATCTTAAGGATTTGCTGGAAGGACTCAGCTGTAACAAATCATGCCAGGGTACTAAAAAAGGCTGATCCTGCTTTGTCCAACTGTTGTCTCAGCGTTAGCTTCCCTTCAGCTGTGCCAAGGCTATACATGATGTGGTGCTCTACGATGGGATGTGCAGCGTGGGAGAGCTGGTGCTGGGGGCCAATGGCCAAATTACAGATGTTACAGGGGATTGCTTCAGACCAGTTCTTGTCCAAATGCATGTAAGCACTGGAGCATATTCCAGCTTCACAAGCCAGTTAGGTTCATTTGCAGGGAATCTGCTCTGTGTGCTCGGAGGGGTCTCTGCAATGCAAACCAAGGCACAAGAAGTAGAGACCATCATGGGATTCAGTTCAAAAGCATGCTCTCCTCCAAACCACAGTACTACCGTAGACATACCCTCATGTACATAGCTTTCCTGGGCAAACAAGGGCCTAACGAGCAGATTCACAATCAGCATAGAGTGCCTGTTAACTCCAGTAAGAGCTCACCCCCCTACAAACTGCCATTACGCTCTGACATCCTAGTCACTGCCTCAGTTACATTTTCTAGCAAGAGTTCAGCTCTCCTGAGCCTGAACTCTTCCCAGAGGAAGGGAAGATGATGTTGCTAAAAGACCTTGTGCCAAGAGCTGTTGTCAGGTCTCCAGGTCCACCCTGTGCTGGAAGAGTTGCCCAAGCCATCCTGATGGCTTGCAGACCTGCCCAGCACACAGGGACACCTCCCAGCTATCCCAGGGAGCCGTATTTCCACACTCCTTTACCTCATTCTCCACCAGAAAGGGACTACTTCCCTTTCTACTTACTGCTGATGTGTTTTTCAAGTACAATACAAATGAACTTTTCTACAGATTGTAATGTCTCTCCATCATCCACAAGCAGGGCAAACCAAGAATAAATGCTTTAGCCTCTGTCTGCAAAACAAAATCTATTAAGTAATCTTTTGCACCTAAAATGAGGTCTGCAGAGACACAAAAGATGCCCAACAGCTGCCGTGGGCTGTTAGCCCAGTCGAACTAGCTCCTCATCGGAGCCAGCGAGCCCTCTCAAGGAACTAGGAAAGGCCTTCTCTCTTCTATGTAGGTTTTTTTTTCTGCTTCAGGCGTACACAAATTGTATCCTGATGGGGAAAAATTGTTATTCACCTTATAATTTATGTTTTCTTGACAGGTAGTTTTCATAATTTTGGCTCTTTCTGAGACTCTGGAAGCCTGACTTATAATTTATGTTTTCTTGACAGGCAGTTTTCATAATTTTGGCTCTGAGACTCTGGAAGCCTGGATCAGCAAGGGGTCAAGGCTATCCAGTTATCCAGGCTTGCATGGCAGATACTGTGATAAGAATAAAGTATCTCTTCAATGTCAATGAAAACAGGACATACTCACTAAGAAACAGCAAAAATAAACTGTGCAGATTCACACTGGATTTTGACATTGTAATATGACAGATTTCCTTAAAAGAACTTCAGGTGCAGCTTTATCAGACCCAAAAGCTTACTAAATGAAGCTGTTGGGTCCACACCTACAGGTGTGCCTAACACCAGGTTCCCCATTTCGTGCTCCAGTGAGGATTCAGCATCCCACTGGCGATGCTCTGTGCCCCGACATGCAGCCCTGCAGTGGGAAGGCACCAAACGTGCCATTGTTCCAACTCAGGTACTGCTCCTGCCTGCTTTCCTGAGGTTGAGGAGAAAGAGCATCACTGAAAAACATATTCTGCTGTTTTAAAACTCAGCAGTGATGACTGGAATCCCTAAATCAGGTTAGGGTTTGGGGTTTGGTTTTTTTCCCCAGACCTGTGGGACTGCTCCAAGCATAATTAGGTTTTGGGTTTACAGAAAATACCAGCATCTGTTGCCTGTTCTGTACACGCTGCCAGTCTGAGGAGACTGCTCCGGGCTCACTACAGCTTTTGTTCTCACAAAAAGAGAAAACTTTGCCGAGCCTGGAGCAGGGCTGCTGGCCACGGGCCTCAGAGACTCACATTATACATGGAACTGGGAGCAGAGGCAGAGGAAGGAGGAGAGGAAGGGCATTGAACTCAAGAGTACATCATCCTGTAGCTGAATTTAATTTGAGGAGTCTCAGTTTCAATTAATACAGAGAAGATTCCTAATAACAGCTACTGCCAACAATCCCATTACAAAAATAACGCTGCCATAAAATAATCACGAACATATGCCTGTCTCTCGCTTTAAAGTCAGTTCAAAGAATTTAGAGATTGACCAAGCCCCTTGATGATTACCAAAGAAACATCGTCCTCTTAGGTGAAAAAGCTGTCTTTCCCCATCCAGTAACAGAGAAAAAGAATCACAGCAATTCTACCCAAGCAACACCATCTTCAGCAAAACAGGGTGCTAGTGAAAGGTCAGCAGAGAGGGATGTGTTAGTCCTTCTGTGAGCTTCTTGGTGACCATGGTGCCAACACCACCCAGGCTACCCTCATCACACACGGTGTGTTGTTTCCCCAAGAGCAGGGTACAAAACTACATAACAAAACCTCCTTTAAAGCCTCCACCGCCACAGGACTATGGCTTTTTTTGATTTTTAACAAATATCTATGAACTGCATTATAATGACTGTAGATGATGGTCATGGAATATAAGATTGCAATGCAAACTCTGTAGAAACATGCCAGCCTAGAAACTTTAATCCAAATCCAACTGAACTTACATTTAGGTTCAAATCTTTTAAATTCCAGTTAATTTAGTGTTACTTTCACCTAGATAAGCAGCTCCAAGCAGTTCCTTTAGTTTCAAACCTGAAATTCTACCTTGCTTGGACCCTGTACATCCCTTGGCATCCAGCTATCCTTCCTCTCCATGTGAGAACGCTCTACACTTCCTTCTCCGAAACCCAGAAACACTTCCAGGAATTCCTCCTGCTTCTTTGAAAGTACTGATTCACTTCCCCAGGACGGGGGGAGAGCTTTGTTCCCATACCCCCAGCACCTTCCACACAGGGGGACTAACCCATTGGATTGTTACAGTTCCCATACCCCCAGCACCTTCCACGCAGGGGGACTAACTAACCCATTGGATTGTTACTTTGTAAGTAACATTGATTCTAACTCATGTTCAGCCGGCCCAAACCTGAATGGATTTTTAGGAATGCATTATGTATGAGGGTATAGCTGTACAAATAGAGTTAAAAAAACCAAAACTGAATGCTGAAAGAAGGAAGAGCCAAATTGCCTGCCCTGCTTCATACCATGCTCAGTTCCAACACAGGAATTTTATGAATACAAACACATATTTCATGGCACAGGCGATTGGCAGGTGGCAACATAAGCTCTATACTGTCAGACAACAAGCACTACAACTTGAAAGACGTTCTCCACCAGCGGCTTCTTAACCGGGAGGGATGCGTACAGCCGCAAGCAGGGTCAGGAGCACACACCTTTGCACTCTGTCTTCACTAGAGCCACTAGTACAGAACTTCTCTAAACCCAAAGCAAGTTGTGTTACCATGAAACACAAGGTTATGCAATAGCTGTCAAATGGGCAGGGCAGTAGACCTCCAAAAATAAAGCAAAATCTCACCCAAACTGTACCTAAAACAGTTGTTATACTGCCATGAATGCAAATGGGCAAAGCTGCTGTAGGCGTTGCTGTCATACACCAGACTCCAGAGTCCCGTGGGTTTTCTGTCAAATACACCAGAGCTTTGATGCCAAAAGAACCAAGTTTGTAATTATGTCATTTGCTTTTTTATTTTATCTTTTTCCAAAAATGTAGAGGAAATAAATGTTTGAAATAAATGTTTAAATTAAATGGATGAAGGATTGATTAAGAACTTGAACTAAGGGTAAAAAGCCATTAAAAGGACACACAGAGGGAAAATTGTATAATGATATGCTACATCTACATGATTAAGAACTTAAAATGGACTATGAAAGGAAGGTAGAATTGAGGGCAAAATAATATGACTGTTTCCAGCATATTTCAAACAAAAGATGGGTAACACGAGTTGTCAAACATTTCTGAGATCAAAAGACAAAAACCTACTTGCTGGGGTATTTAAAAAAAAAATAAGAAACATTTCTGCTTGCAGGAAGGAGGGGAACAGACACCAGAAACGAGCATTTTCTTGAGAAGTGTACTGGCCAGCATACACAGCAGAGATCATTGGGAATTTACAATTGAAGACTAACAGAAAGCCACCACCTCAAATTCTATGGAAAAAGGGAAAGACAGGTGATAATACCCCAATCACATCATGCCGAGAGGTACAAGCCTGGGTTAGAAAACCCTGGTTCCCCTTAGCACAGCCCAGTTCTGCCCTGCCAGTTGAAAAGGCAAAGCCAACGCTATTTGGGAACGACTGAGGATGACCAGGAATAAGAGATGAACACAGCCTACCACAGGGAAATGGAGACGCCACCTTGTTCCGTGATGTCTGCTGT
>NW_010231427.1:0-4875 GCF_000690775.1 Eurypyga helias | reverse complement strand
GGAAAGGGCGAGGGTCACTGCCGGCAGTTTGCAAGGCGCAGACACGGTCACTGCTTTGATACTCCCTCGACTTGCGGTGCAAAGTGGTGAAGAGTTAAAATACCGGGAGACTAGCACGAAACGCCCACCCCGGTGCCTCAGCACTGGGGTGCTTCTCAGCACAGACACGATTACCTCCCCCTTAACAGGCCATCAAGCTGCTCTGTGGAAGTGAAGACCTCCTGCTTATTTTGAAGTGCTAAACTGGAAATTTTGTCAGAGACCATCTAGCTAAAAGTAATTGAGGAGTTAGGGTATAACTGCTACAGAGAATGGTTATGGTCTGAAAAAGCCCTTCTTCATTTCTGTGTCAGCCTAATTTTGTTTAACTGCAGTATCAGCCGTGCTGAAAAGACATATCAAGTCAAGGAATATCTTTTGGGTTTGCTTTTTAAGGGACTGAATATTGTCATAAACAGCAATTGCAGGCCAGGCTTGGAAGCCCTCTAGCTCAAATACCCATCAACTTCAGTGGAGTTTCCACGTGTGAAGTACATGCAAGATCAAGCACAACCATCGTTGTTATAATACCACTTACAAAAGCACTTAATGCTTCAGAAATGAATGGGTAGCCCCAAGACACCAAAGGAGCATGCACGCCATTGTGCACCTGAATGGAGGCTCAGCATTGCCTTATGCATCACTTGGGCCATACACATCCCTGATGAGACTGGAAGGGCTAACAAAACAATTCACTCATGCTCCTATTTTACCATAAGCACACAATAAAGACATTAAAGTCTTTGACTATTTCTGCAAACAAGGAAACAAAACATGGGTTCTGAGAATCCTATGAGAGCCGACTCACACAACAGTTGAAAGAAATAAAGCCTTTGACAGCTCTAAGCTGTAAAACACGCCAAAGGAGAACCTACGGTTAGCACCTGACAAACCTGCAAGTGCCCTGCCATAATCTTGTGACATGGTAAGTTACATCCCCCAGCATGACATTTGGATAATTGTTGCTTTTAAAATCAAATCAGAAAAAAAAAAGAGATATAAATCCTTAAGAGAAGAAGGAATGAGATTCTTCTGCACTTTGTACAGGACTGTGGCCGTACTAGAAATCTGTAGAGTCTCTTCCTCTTCTCAGAAAACAGCATAGATATAGATTGCAAACCAGGATTTTAGAAACCTTTCTTAACCAAAAAAAAGCCAACCCCGACATCAGAGAACATCAAGAACTACCAAGCTATTCTGAGATTTCTAGTTGATTACTACTAGATTTGTACTAGTAAATACAAAATTATCTGTATTAACATAAGTCTCCGGCCATCTGGTGATTATTCACAGAGATGTATGAGGCAGCAGGAGTATTTAGGTTTGTTTTTACTTTAAACAATCTTTATGAAGCCACACAGACTCAAAAGGGAGCCCTGAAAAGGGATTGGAAAAAACATTTATGTGCAGCACGGAGCATTTAAATGAAGACTTCCATAAAACAAACTGCAATAAAGACCTTCAGCAACACATTAGATGAGTATTAGACAAGAGTAAATATTGTTCTCTGCAAGCTAATGACAACTGATAGGCTTCAGGAGGCCTGTGAGGGAACACGAACCCACTTAGGTCTGGTGTGCACAAACAGCAGAAAAGCATTTGCAAGCAAAATTTTGTTCATGCCGGCAGTGCCATAATCAGCAGCCGCCCTGGCTAATCTGATGAGCAGTAATTTCGTTTTCTGCATCCAAAATAAGCTTTTAGATAATACAATTTTCTAAGAGACACTTGTGTGACAAATGCTTGTTCCGTACCAGCCTGCTATTAATTTTAAGATGTTGGTTTTCCCTTTAATTCACTCATCTCCGCTCTGAGTCCCTATTGCAATCTTTCCTTCCTTCACTGCATAAGTGATGCCATCGTGTGGTGGTAAAAAACTGTCTCCTGATGGATTCAGCCTCCTTTCATGACCAAAATAATCCTTGACTGAGTGTTACAAGAATGGTGACTGTATTCCAAACCTACGTCCCTCCTCCGGATCCCCAGCCTTCAGAAGTGTATTTCTATTAAACTCTAAATGGTTCTTCCAGCACTGTGAAATCAGCTGAAGTGTGAGCTTTTAGAAATTGAAACTGCGTGCAGATTTCCTCCCCGCTGATAGCTCAGGAATGAAACCTGCATCCACCGTGCTTCCAGGGACAGCCCACACCAAGTCAGCTATTTCCAGCACCCACAACTTTTACATTAAATGACTCAATTTATTCTCTTTTGCTCAGTCGTTTTCTCCCAAACTCACTACCTCAGACTTCTCCACTCTTGCCCTACTTCTGAGTTCTTTCAGAGAAAGCCAGAATATGGCTCACACCACTCTCTGCATCTCCTTCTTTTCTCCCTTCTACCACTTGGAGGTATTTCACTCATTTTTTTCCAATTTCCTTTCCAATGTACCAACCTCATCCATTTCATAGGAGCCTAGTCTTTCCTCCTTCCCTGCAATGTGTGGGCATACCCCACCTCCCGCCAAAAGGAGCTGGTCACCCCCATCCTCCCTGTCCCTGTCACCAGGCTGACTGGCTCTGTGAAGCACAACAGCACCTGCCCGATTTTGGATGATCCGCTGTGAAAGTGTGCTGGTGGACAGAACAACCAGGAGAGGCACAGATGGATCCAACTCCCTTGCTTATACTCCTTACCCTGTTGTGTGTAATCACCTGTTGCTCCGTCAGCCCTCAGTTACATGATACAGCCAATACAGCCCATGCACTCATCTGCCTTTCCTGAGGGTCTCAAGCAAATTTTCTTCTGTGTTTCAGGTAGCGGAAATGCCAGGCTTCTCTCAACAGCTAATACAGCTAGCTAAATCTACCTGTTTTGTCGCAGATAAGAAGCGTGTGGGGGAGAAAATCTCTTCTATTTTCTTTTTCTCTAACTTAATTTGCTGTTGCTTTATTAAATATTGGATTTTGGTTTATGTAAAGATAAATAATATTATCACATAAATCTGAGTCTTATAATTGCATTCTCACTTCAATTACCTCTTAGAGCAATTCCAGAGGAGGCCACAGAGACACCCTGAGGGCTGGAGCACCTCTCCTGTGGGGACAGGCTGAGAAAGTTGGGGGTGTTCAGCCTGGAAAAGGGATGTCTTCAGGGAGACTGTTGGAAGTGTCCAAGGCCAGGCTGGATGAGGCTTGGAGCAACCTGGTCTAGTGGAAGGTGTCCCTGCCTTCCCTGGGTGGGACTAGATGGGCTTTAAGGTCCCTTCCAACCCAAACCATTCTGGGTGGGACTAGATGGGCTTTAAGGTCCCTTCCCTTCCAAACCATTCTGTGACTAGCCTCTAGGTAATGCACATCTCATTGTTATACCTTCATTATCATCAGAATAATTAATTTCATCCTCCGTATGCTAAAAAATTTGTATGGTTAAAGGCAACATCTAGCAATGTTCAGAATATTGGCAAGGTTTCTCATTCTGGACTGAAGAGTTTGTAGAAGAAATATTGCACCAGGAAGATCAAGAAGTTAATTTTTCCTTTAAGACCTTGATGCATTGAAGCAATAATTAAAAAAATATTAGTACTTAATTATTTAATTGGAATCTCAGCGCATGCTGAGCATAGTGAACAGCCTTGGTGGACCCCAAAGGGACTTTGACAGTGCATGGATGCGTGAGCACCCTCCTCCTTGCACCCCTGGAGAAGCTGGATCTGCCACAGGAGAGGGCACTTGGCCGGTAGGAGTTTCACTTGCTGAATCGCTACGTGTCAGCAACCAAGTTTTGAAGGGATTTTGTAAACAGACTTGTCTTTTTTTATTCCGTTGTTGTTGGCAGTGCTTTACGCTGCCAGTTGTACACAATTCTGCTATATTCCGCTTCTATTATTACTCTTCTAAATAAACTCTGTTGGAATAAAGCTGAGAGATCACTCAGTCAACACAGCAGGGAAGCGAAGGATGGAAACCAGCCATCCAGGTTACGAGCTCGAGAGAAACTGTCTCTAAGTGACACAGGTGACAAGTCCAGACACAGCAAAGCCATCACATCAAGGCTGGCATGGTCTTCCCAAGCCTCTCAGAATAAGTTCATCAAATTATTGTTCATTGTAGCTATGATACAGTAAAATGGAGTGTCACACCATTTATATTTCATTTATATTTTATGGTACCTGCTCACACAGCACGATTGTGACAAGATTCCCCCACCCTCACATAACAAGGCTAAACCCCTTCCAGATGCTAAATATTACCTTCAAGAATTATAAGAGGCAGATATGTACAGACAAATAGTCTAAACCTACTTCTGACTCACCTTATAAAAGCTTTCTCACAGAATCATCAGAATTAAAAGGAACTAAATGAACATATTATGAAAACTGCTAACGGCATTATGGAACATTTCTGTACTCTGACCACTAAAAGCAAATACACAGCTTATAAAAATAGCTGTACGTGTTCCAGTTAGAGGCACAGTGACCAGGATAGCTAAGGTATCAGGCTTTCTAGATCACTAAAATTTTATAAGCACAGTATTTTAGCTTCTTTGCAAATCAACATCTTTGGCAACACATAGAGATTGATGCAACACCACTTGTAGGTGGGAAGTGATACGGCTGACCTGCCAGCGAGTAAACCACAGAAACATTCCCCTGACATACTGAATATATTTGGTAAGAGGAAGGAATTAAGTAAATACACATGCAAATATGTGGGCCAATTTAATAGAGGCCTTCAAACTCGAGTGCTAACATTTGTACAGCTTATGCTCTGCACATCTCTTGTGTACTTTAAGCTACAGACAGCTTCATTCAACAGGACAAATATGACTTGCATTAGAAGAGCAGGTGGAAGCATTTCTCCAGGGCTGGAAGCCAGGTACAGGATGGAAAGTGGAATA
>NW_010231426.1:0-10853 GCF_000690775.1 Eurypyga helias | reverse complement strand
CTGTGATTCTATGATTCTATGAGATTAGTGAAGATGATTTTGTGCCCTGGAGAACTGCAAAGGTACGAGGATGAAGCCATATCATGTAATTTGGTAGCCAAAATCAGAGCTTCCTTTTGTAGGTTTATGAACCTTTCAGAAAGAAAGCATTTGTGTTCAAAGTAGAATTGATTACAGTCGTTACACAAGAAAGATCAAGCAGCTGAAGGGTCCTGTGTTCCATGTAGACTAGGATAAAACATGTAACTTGCCAATGACAACTGGAAGAGAGAGGAACTTGCCAACTGAAAGGTGTCTGGCAGATGGCACAGAAGCAAGTCAAGAGGATAAACACAAGCCATGGTGATGCTGTCCATGGAAATCCTTCCCAGCAAGTCATAGTATTACTGAATTGATAACTCGGCAATAGGATGAAAAGCACGTTACGATGTAAAATTGCACTCAGGGAAAAGATTCATGGAAATGGATGACTTTTCTCTGGCTTCAGTAGCCAAAGCAGCAAAATACTGAGCATTGGGGAACAACTCTGTTTAAGCTGGGGAGGGAACAATAACTGGTACAATTAATTCCTTCAGAAGCAGTGCAATAACTTCCCACTGCAATGGCTGCGGCTGCAGACACGCTGGCCCTGGCACGTGCCAGATCACCGAACAGCCGATGATTAGGTTGTCTGCGCTAAGGAGCGGCTAAGACGCAGCACTGCTTCCCTCTCTTGTTCTGGATCCTGAGCAGTGTGTGGCAAGGCTTAAGTGGCTAAAGAAGAGACAAACCACAATTTACAGTGGAGGAGCAATTAGCTTCTGACTCTGGAAATAAGCTCTGCAAACAGCCCGCATGGAAACCTGAATATGACTGCTGAAGAAATACGTTTCCATCGCAGTCATCCTGCTGTCCTGTGTAAAACAAAGATTATCTTGGTGGAAATGTGCAAGGAACAACCACCTAATTTATTATGAGATGAAATTCTTAAACAAACATATTATCTAGTTCAGCCTCCTGGGACGATTCACATCTGACCCTCGGCGTCAGCAGCTCATTCGACTCATTTTAGGAGACGTGGAATGAAAGCGGTACGGTGCCTTCGCACAAAGCGATCAGTTATCCTAAAGCGAATTAGTGAGTCAATTCTCAAGACAGCCCTGTGGATCTCAAGCTCATTTACTCGCCAAAGAAAAGTTTCAGCGACGGAGCACAATAACAAAGCCCCTAATATATGGCAGATCCATTGCACCCGGGCCGTGAAGTTTATATTTCCCTAACAACTTGGAGACAATATTGTGTGTCAGAACACATGCACTTGTCATTAGCATGAACATTAAGAGGAAATGAACATAAATCCCAGATTCAGATGTGTAGTTTGAACATCCTGGGACAATTAAATTATTGATAATGGTTATCTGTCACCAAGCAATAAATCATAAAGTCACAGAGTGGTAGAAGAAAAGCTATCTTGCTGCTGACAGACACGTAGACTGAAAGATGTGATGGGCCTTTAAGGTTCCAGAAATAATTGCATAAAGGTGAAAGATTTCTTCGCTTGCTTTTTTCCTCATCAACTATAGAATTTCCATACTCAAAACAACACTTTCTGGTGACAACTTTTCTTACGTGGCCTGTCTGTTTTCTGACATTTTAATGAAAATGAAGAACAAAGCTGAAAATGAGCAGTCGGTGAAGAGCAGGCTTGGCTTTGTGGCTGTAAGTTGGAACATGGCGCTCCACACAGAGCCAGGAGCTGGCTCCCAAAATTGTGAAAAGTGATGGATACTCTCTGCTGACAGTAACATCAGTGTAAATAAACTGAAATAAAACCCTTATTACAAGGAATTGGACAAAGAAAACAAGGAGGGAGAAGGCTGAGCAGGTGATGGCAAATGGACAGGACCGAGGCTGATCATAGAATCATAGAATGGTTAGGGTTGGAAGGGACCTTAAAGATCATCTAGTTCCAACCCCCCTGCCATGGGCAGGGACACCTTCCACTAGACCAGGTTGCTCAAAGCCTCATCCAGCCTGGCCTTGAAGACATCCAGGGATGGGGCATCCACAGCTTCTCTGGGCAACCTGTTCCAGTGCCTCACCACCCTCTCTGTGAAGAATTTCTTCCTGATATCTAATCTAAACCTCCCTGATTTCAATTTATACCCATTACCCCTTGTCCTATCACTACCGGCTCTTGTAAAAAGTCCTCTCCCAGTCCCCTTGTAGGCCCCCTTCAGATACTGGAAAGCTGCAATGAGGTCTCCTCGGAGCCTCCTCTTCTTCAGGCTGAACAAGCCCAATTCTTGCAGCCTTTCGTCATAGGAGCGGTGCTCCAGCCCTCTGAGCATCTTCGTGGCCTCCTCTGGACTCGCTCCAAGTGGTCAATATCCTTCTGATATTGAGGGCTCCACAGCTGGACGCAGCACTCCAGGGGGGGTCTCACCAGAGAAGAGTAGAGGGGCGGAATCACCTCCCTCGACCTGCTGGCCACTGTACTCCCTTCTCAAATCGCTTCAGTTTTGCAACTAAAATAAGACTCTATATTGAATTTGTCCAGCAAATTGCTCTGCACTGACTATAACATTGAGCTCCAGTGCTCAGTCTAACTGTACTTCCTAAGAGGCTACAGGTTTATGTGGACCAGTATCAGCTGGTGGAAGGAGAAAGGAGTGAAAGCATTTCCCTCCCAGTCAGAGGAGCCGGGGAGCGGGAACTGGCTGGTGCCCGGCTATACGTGGTGGGAATGCCGGGCCCGGGTGGCTGCCAGGGCTTGAATAGGCCGGCATCGCTGCCAGGAGGGGTGTGTGAGCAGCAAGTGGGACCCAGCTTTGTGAGGATCCCTTTTCAGAGGGCTGCAGCGCTGTGAAACTCAACACAGCCCCGCAGAGAAAGTGGAAGCTTTTCAAATGTACACGCTGTTCTGCACCGCTTAGAGAGGCCAGGGATCACATTCATTTATTCAGTTTCCAACAACTCAATCTTTTTGTATTAATTACATGGAATCCACCAGTTTTGGCCAAAAAAGATGCATTCTTTTAATACTGATCCTTTGCCTGTGTGGCGATCTGTATCTACTTCAGCATTTCTTCTCCTTGTGCAGCACTTAAAAACTGCAGGCATGGTAAAGGAAAAGAAAACAGCACAAATAAGTCATCTTAAGTCTGGGATTAACTGTCTAAGGCCTCAAAATAAAGACTTCAGATTAACTACTCAGAGGCATAAGGGCTACCAGCGTGAGCAAGAGTGGCAAGTGAGGCCATTTCATCGTCAGGAACATGAAATTTATTGCCCTGACACCTGTATCATAAAATTAAATTTACTTCCGAACTTACTCCATTTGAAATCCACCCTAAATGAGCAAGAGTGCTGTGAGAGGTCATGTTAAGGACAGCAGCTATCGTCAGGGAGGTTTTTTACCCTCAACAGTTGAAAAAAATAAGCCACAATTTTACATAATTTTCATAAGCGAGACAGTGATAAACTATATCTTCAGCTTCTCTCACAGAAAAGACAAAAATAAAATCAAGCCTCTCCTCTTCCAAATAAATTTGGCATTTATTTTACAAGTATTTTTGGAGATAGCGATGAAGCATATGATACTACTACAGCTGTGACATCAGTATAACAATATGGATATATTTATTCAAAATAACGTACCAAGACTATGGGGCAGAAATAGAAAATACCTAAAATAGTATTTTCTTGGTCACTGGTTACCGATGGAACTTGTGACACCTCCACGACTATGTCAGTGTTTGCATTGATCAAAAAAATACTACTTGGGTTAATTTTTTGATCGCCACCCTGTCAACACCTGTCCATAGTTTGTTTCCTTTAAAACACTCTCTGCACCTTCCCTAAGGGCCCAGTGCAATCCTCCTTTTTCAGAACTGCATCTTTCTAAAATGAAATTTTAAGTGAGTCTTCATGTCTGCTTCAGAGAAAACACAAATACAAAGCTGGATTGGCATTGTGTCTTCCTTAGAAGCTTCTGTCGGCAGTAAAATTGGTTGCCTTGAGTAGCCATGCTAGTTAGGAGAAAAATAATGAAATTACAGACTTCTTCCAAAACAAGAAAATTTTTAATTATTAAGGGCAGTAAAAAAATAATTCACAAGTGGCACTTGACAAATACAAGTTATTTAATCATTTGGGGTTTGGTTTTTTTTCAACTTTGTCAGCAGTCCGTGCTTGTAATTAAGACGTTACTCAAGGAAACGTTTTAGTATCATCTGTTGAGCACGGTATGTACAGTGGGTCTGTAATCTACAATATCAATAATTGTTTATCTGGTTATTGAAAGTAACACTAATGCTGAATATAATTTTATGCAGAAAAATAAATTAACTACATCAGTGCAATGTTGTCCTCAGCTTAAAACAAAAAAATAAAAACCACAGTACGATAATGTGTAAATGTAAATTTAATTCTCCACTTTTTATTTACAGCTGGTAAATTTAAATTTCAGTTAAACACATGTTAATTAAAACACATTTCACCAGCTACTTATAAAATTAAGCACTGTTTTGTTTGAAGTTGGTGGAAACAGGAAATTGGGAGTGATGTCTACTGCTACAGCTGCTTGCAGTCCTTATGTAACACCAGATGTGAGATTGATGTATCTGTATTTTGTCCTCTCCTGTGAATTGCAAGTGATCAAACAGGCAAAAACATAATGACAGGATGACTGGACAAGTTTAGCACGAAGGGAATTGTTTGAGACATTCATAAATCACTGCACAACCACATACGCTGTGAAGGAAAATTTATTGTAATGTCACAGATATGCAAAACCACTTACGTCTCCAGTGAATTTCAAATACAAGTGTATTAATTGTAGAAAAAGTCTTTGACATATCTTAACTGATAGTCTTTTGAAAGATGTAATACTAAATGACACGCAAAACTAGGTGTGAGCGCTTTATAAAACCTAAACATGACAAACCAATAATGTGAAAACAAACACAATTTCTCACAGATTTATTTTTGTCATTAAATTATTCTCACAAAGAAGATCTCTGCTATGAAATACAGATGCTAGAAGAAGTAATCGTGTATTAAAGTGTAGCTGTATTGCAAAACAAGTGCATTGGTAAAAGCCGCTAAAGCATTAGCCATACTTTGCTTTTTCCATTGCTAGAGCCAATCTGCGAATGTTTGCTATGCAACCAGCTGCTGCCTCCTGCAGAGTTTCATCTGTAGAGCCTACCATAGTCAGTAGGGGCTAGAAAAAAAACAGAGAGAAACAGCATAGAAAAAACATGTACATACGTTATTATTTAAATAATATTGAAAATGTATCTAGAACAATTGCATAAATTTACTCACACAGATAACAAAATACTAAAAACCATATTAACAACACTGTATTATATATGTGTGTATGTATGTATGCCTAAGCATTTATACATTTGTACCTGTATGTATTGACGTATACATAGAGCACAACCCTTATATTTTATCATATATATACCAATAATTTGATATTTTCATGTCTGATTTTCTGTGTATCATGCTTGCCTATTGTTAATTATTTAGTTTTTTTCTTGTAAGTAGAAATTGCACATGCTTTAATTGAAATCATGGTTTCCTTCCCAGGTACACAAGTCTATTTGTGCATGCTCAAGATTTTTAATAAACAAAGCCATGCAATATCTTTTCTTGACCTTGATCACGAAGCTGGATCCTTGTGAATGGACCCTTGTGTCCCATTGACTGCAGCAGGTTTCTTCATTGCCACAGCAAACCACCCACTTAAAACTGGTTGAGGGATACAGATCTGGGCATGTTGTTCTTAAACACTGGCATGTAAATGTGAAAAACAAAAGCTCAAAAAAGACGCCAAACTTTTGGAGCTGATTCAACTTTTCGGTCTTGTGGAGTAAATCCTTTACTCTGGAAGTCATTCCATTTTTTCAGTGGAAATCCCCTTGGAATAAGGTATTGTTCAACACAAGTATGACGTCAGACAGGCCTTCATGATAAAACATTTTTACGTATCAGAAAACCATTAATAATGGGTTTGAATCTCACTTCCTCAGCATGTTGCAAGTCAGTGATGCAACTGCAATATATGCTGTAAAGTAGAAGACTCTTGCTTAGCTTAAATCAGCTCCACACAATCCTCAGATGGTTGAAAACCTGCCAAGCTTAATGTGCGTTCAGGTATTTTGAAGCTCAGACAGCTCTAATTAAAACCTATATTTTCAGTCCGCAATACTTAGGAATCTCTGTTCACCCAAACAATGTTGAGTCAAACCACAGAGAAATCTGTTATCACTCAACTCCGGTGCATATTTTTCATACAACTAAAATATTACACAAAATTATGAACTGCTAAATATAAAAGCATAAATTGAATGCAGACATCAAATTCGTAGGCTACCTTTTTCTAACCTTCCAGCAGTCGTGAGGCATGGGCCACAGCTGCACACATATGGCATTTGCTTAGGGAGATCAAAGCATTTTATACTTGAGGAAGTATTTGTGTTAGCCAAATGTACAAAACAAGCATCTTGCCAATCACCTTTCACCCTTTGACCCCCACATGTAACTTGTAAGGGTGCCTGTGATGGGGCTGAATTATGTCAAAAAGAGTATTATGTAAATTAAGCATCAATTACAATTTTTTTCTAGCAATACTTCCTATAATTTCCATTAATGTCATTCTGATGTCTATGTACAAAGAGCTAGATTAGAATTCTTAGAGTGTGAACACTCCTGAAGAGATAGGCCAGAGTTTAAATGACATGAGAAGAAGTTATACGAAAGAGCTGTATATTCTTATACTTTATTTCCTTGCAAATGTTGGGCCAGGGGCAGCAACCAGAGAGGTCAGTCAAGTTTCCCTGCTGACTTCACCTGGCAGGAAGACCAAGCAGCACACCTCTGCTAGTGGTAAAGCTGCTCTATAAAGCACAAAGGCCAAGCAAGTCTTCTCAGATGATTAACTTTTTTTTTTTTCCCCCTTAAGATATATTGCTGGATGAAGATCTTTCTTCCTTGCTATTTTCCACCAGCTGATTTCTCATCAGCTTAAAATACAAAGTGTTTCTTTGGGTGCCTCACAACTTTCCTGTATACCTTACACAGGAAAACTGGAATAGATCCTTCATATCCCTGACTCAAAACCAAAAATACATATGCACACACTGTTCATACGCTGGTTTTGGTAAAGCCATGAGTTTCAAATCTGGGGGCAAGACAACTATACGCCTTATGTGATTATTCAGTGTATCTTCACAGACCTAGTGGAAGGCTTTTTCAGCATAGTCAGTGTGAAACTCAAATTTTCATAGTTATTTCGGCATAAGACTTGTTACCAGTTTGTAAGAGCAGAATTTCATCACCAAAATAATATTTTGGAGATACATTATTTAGTAGAAACATAGCAAAAAGCAAAAATAGACCTTTGCCTTTATTATGACTACATGTTCGGTAGGACTCAATTCAAGGTTATTTATTTCTTTTAGCCAACAGTCCTTTTTAGGCTCAGAAAGCTTAGGAAAATAGATACTTTTCTGTCACTTTCCATGCAGATCTTAATATTAAGCAATAGCAGGAGTAGTAGGCAGGGGAACTGTTCTCTTTATTGCAGGTGTATTTTGGAAAAACAGGGTTAGGTATCAAAGAACAGCCTGCTACGTGATACTGTACCCAGATAGATGTCCAAAGTGGTACTAATGCAACCAATGCAAACAGCGATTTTTATAAAGGTAGCAGGTACTGATTTTTTTCCTTCCGAGTTTGGAAAATCAAGGATCAGTTCCTCTCTAATTCATTGCTCTTCTAATGCACTTTCCAGTGGTAACATCCATAAGAACTGCCACATCATACAAAATCCTGTACTACATGGTGTCTCAGGATTTTCACAATATGACTTGAGAGACATATTCTTGGAAACACAGTCTAATACAGTAGCTGCCTCCGAGGGCTGAGGATATACAGCAACATTTATCAATCAACCTACTCCTTTTGTGCTAACAAAAAGGCAGCTGAAGAGAAAATTATTGAAAATACAAAATATTTCAAGACAAGTAGGTAATTCCATATTTAGGAATTTAACTTTGAAGATTTTTATATAAATCCTGCCCTTACTGAAATAAAACTTTATTCTTTTTGTATGTACCAAGAAAGTTATAATTCTTTCACTTCCTGACTGCCAATCCTTGACCTTTCTATGGGTTCAATTCAATTTACTGGCAATTTGGTTTGTCCAATTCAGGTATGGAAACGTATTCACAGACAGCGTACACAGACCATGTCCATATATTAGATATATTTGACAAGTCCAAGAAATCTTTTTTTTTTTAATTCCAATGCATCAGTGCAATATAACATGTCCTTTTTCTTGATGCAATGCCCTTGAACTTCATGTATCCCTTCCCTTTACTGTTCAGGTATTGTTTTCTGACACATGTAAATGTTAACAGATGTGAGAAGCAGTAAAAAAGCATGTGGTATAAATGCTTCTTTCTGGAACATAAGAGGCACTTTCCATAGACAGAGAAAGCATTTGCAGCACTATGTAGCCTTCATTTTCTGTTGGCAGGTATCTATATTCTAAAGGCAGGAGTCCAAAATTTTTTGCACAGTTAGCACGTCATACCAGCAAATAAGCACAAATACAAGCTGTTTGGAGAATGTACAGAGCATATGTACCATTTTTGGGTTCCAAAAGCAAGAGCAAGGCACAGCCAAATCATTAAAATATTCAGAACAATTAAGAAGATTTTGCTATTACTAACCCAGCTTTAAAATAGCACAGAATTGTGATACTATATTAGGACTGCACAGTCATAGAATAATTCAGAATGGAAGAGATCTCAGGATGTCTCTAGTCCAATGTCATGCTCAAAGCACAGTCAGCTACAAGGTTAGTCCAGGTTGCTCAGGGTTTTATCCAGCCTGATTTTATAAACATTCAGTGATGGAGGTGGGACAACCTCTTTGGGCAACATATTGCAGTTGTCCTGGTAGAGAAACTGTCCTCGCAGAGAAAGAAGTTTGCCTACATTCAGTCACTCTTGTTTCAGTTAATGTCTGTTGTCTCTCATCCTCTTGCCATGCATCACTGTGAGAAGCCTAGCTCTATCAGTTTGGTGACTGACCTCCTTGCAGGTACTGGAAAGCTGCTATTAAGTCTGCTTGAAGCGCTCCTGTCTCCAAACTGAAAAAGCCCAGTTTCCTTAGTTTCTCCTCACAGAGCAAGTGCTCCAGCTCTTGACCATCCTGGTTTTTTGAACCTACTGTAGTTTATCCATGTCTTTCCCACACTGGAAGGCTGGGAGCAGTATTCTAGGTGTGGTCTAATGAGTACTAAGGGGAACAATCACTTCCCTCAGTCTCCTGGCTGTGCTCCTGCTTATACAGCACAGTATTGTGTTTTCTTTGGTGTCAGGACTCACTGTTGGCTAACGGTCTGCTCGTTCTCTACCAAAATCTCTACACCCTTTTCAGTAAAACTGCTCCTCAGTCAGTCAATCCCCAGCCTGTATCACTGCAAGGGCAAGTCCTTCTCAGGTGCAGGACTTTGCATTTGTTCCTTGCTGAATTTCATAATGTTCCTGTTGGCCGGCTCCAGCCCTGTCTAGGTACCTCTGAATGGCAGCCCTTCCCTTGACTGTACAGAACCCCCCCTGCCATGATTGGTGATTTGGTGTCTTTCTGAAAACTTTACGAAAAAGCAATCTATTGCCTTCCCCAGGTCGCTGACAAACATGTTAAATGGAACTGGTCCCAACAGAGAGAGCCCCTTGGCACTCCCCTTGTCACCAGCCTCCAGGCAGAGTACAACCCATTAACTACTACCCTCAGAGCTAGATCATCCAAGCACTTATAATCCATTTGGTAATTCACACATCTAGAACATAATACATCCTAACTTGGACACAAGTATGCTGTGGGAAACAGTGGAAAACCTTGCTAAAGCCAAGGTAAAAGACATCCACTGCTTTCTTGTAGGACCCCACCCCGACTTCCTTGTAGGCCCCTTCAGGTACTGGAAGGCTGCAATAAAGTCCCCCCAGAGTCTTCTCCAGGCTGAACAAGTCCACTTCTCCCAGCCTGCCCCATAGGAGAGCTGCTCCAGCCCTATGAGCATCTTCGTGGCCTCCTCTGGACTCGCTCCAACTGGTCTATATCCTTCTGATGCTGGGAACCCCACAGCTGGACGCAGCACTCCAGGTGGGGTCTCACCAGAGCAGAGCAGAGGGGGAGAATCACCTCCCTGGACCTGCTGGCCACACTTCTCTGGATACAGCCCAGGATACAGCTGGCCTTCTGGGCTGCCAGCGCACACTGCCGGCTCATGTTCAGCTTCTCATCAACCAACAGGAACCATAGGAAGTAGTGATTTCAGAGAGAATACAGTTTTGCATTAGTCTTTAAATTTAAAGTGGTCAGTCATGTGATGTTTCTACAACAAGTTTTCCAAAACAGTGGGAAGTGTGGAACAATGCTGCTGGGAAAAGGTTCCCTTGTTCATATAAAACAGATAAAAGATCAGCCTGTTCAATACTCTGGAGTCCTGTGAACATGAATGCAAAATAATGAATAAAGGAAAACTATAAAAATAATATTTAAGGCCCTTTTTTTTCTGGCTTCTTTAGGTTTTCTGCTCTGTAAAACAAATTTTATTTGATTTTTTCTAATCAGAAGGAAATATGGACAAACTCCTTCAAAAAGATTCGTATCTATAGCAGGAAGCTAGTCAGAGTTCACATAGAGCTTAACATTCCTGGAACTAAAGACATTTACTTCAGTACAACTGCTGCTTCTATTTGCTGTGCTGGTGATGACATCTTGTAGATTGACACAGCATTTCCAGTTGGTGGTAGGACTTGCCTTTTTTTTTTTTTTTATATTTAGAT
>NW_010231425.1:29472-92789 GCF_000690775.1 Eurypyga helias | reverse complement strand
GCGCTTTTCGTGTCTTCTGTGTAATTCTTTAGTTTAAAACTTGTAAGTTGCGGAGGCAGCCGGGCCGTTATCAGTTAGATCTTCGTAAGGGTTTGGTTTGGTTCTAGTGAACCAGAACATTCTGTCTTCGGGTTACTCAGGTGTTTGAATTACCGTCCTGTTTACTGACTGTATGTATATGCACATCACACGTACATACACATTGCCGCTTCCACTCCCAGCTTTCACCTGCCTGCTTTTTAATGTCAGTGACATGCCAGGGCGCTTCGGCAGTGCATCAGACTGCTGACATCCGCTTGCGCGGACATCATTCCTGAAATCTGGTTGCTTGTGGCAAAAATACATCTGTTTGCTGGGTTGGTGATACTGAGGCTTATTTCATTCCAGGGTGAGTCGGGTAGGTTTGTTAATGAGAGGCCTGGGAATCTAAGCAAGATCCCCTACAGCACAAGGAGTTTGCTTTCATTGGCCGGGTGCGTGCAGAACACTTACACCTCTGAAATCCAGGAGTTAGACTCAGCTGATCCTGACATGATGCCCAGGCTGGTGAAGCTGTGGGACTAAGAGGTTCAGTGAGGACAGATATTATCTCTGTTTATAATCCAGCACTTGTTTGGGAAACTTCTGGCTCTCCTGCCTCTGTGAGTACACTGATGTAAGTTTTGCTCCAGGAAATAATCCAGTTAAATACTGTGCATTTGCCTTGTCTAGGGAATGAGTTCTGGATTTGCTTGGCCCATGGAGAGGATGTAGGGTTCTTAGAGAGTAGAGATAGTATTTCAGGCTTGCAAAGAGGCTGTGACAGGTAGGGTGTAAATGCTGAGGCCAGGCAAAGAGGAGAATGCTGAAGCTGTGCAGCCATGCTGTGAAAGAACAGAGACGTGCACCAGGCTTATTTTTTGGGTATTTTTAAGTTTTATGTCATACTTGATGTCATGTGGAAAAGGAGCTTCATGGCTAATTTGTCTCTAAGAGAAGTTACCTCCTATTTGCAGCGGACTACCTGCTTGGGAGGAGCTCACTTGGGAGGGTGAATGGTGATGTAGGGCAGCAGAAACACCAGGAGCTCTCTGGGACATTGCAGGACACTGCATCAGCTGGCTGAGTCTCTTATACTGCAGGCGTTATTGAAGGGTGGCGAGATATGTGTATGTTTATGTTTGTGTGCATGTGTTCATATACATGTGCATATATATAAAAATACCTTTTTCAATGTTCATTTCAGTCCAGTTCCTGTTCCCAAATAATAAATTGAAACATGGGAAGTGTGAGGAAAGGGTTTCTGCCTTCAGATGGCCAGCTTATAGTAAGAGCATTAGGGGGAAAAAAAAAAATGGCAGTTTTAGCAACAGAAAGAAAATAGGAAAAAGCAACTCAGAATGTTCCAAATGCTTAATTTAGGAGATGCTTTTGCTTCAGAGTATGTATGTTTACAGACAACCTGTCAATCTGCAGCTTTTCATTTTGTTTGGACAAATGCACATAAGCTGCATGCAAACCTGCAGCTGACTGCTGTAACACAGGGTTTGCAGAGGGTGCATTGCAAAGTGTCTGGCTGGTGGATTTTGAAATCCGGATTGTTATTCTTAGGTGCTGAGGTTAAATTTGGGAAGGGGTGGGTATTGTGTGAAATCATGTATCTCATACTGATAGATGCTGTAGTTAGGAGGTAAGGAGATGCACATGTTGCAGTTGGGTGATTGCAGAGGGAGTCTATTGCTTGCAGAGATACTGTTTTATCTTAAATGACATTGGTTTTTACCCATGTAGCTCTGTATTGTGGAACTTCTCTAGCAGGTAGCATTAGCAATTTTGTTTGAGCTGCAATAGGACCCCTTTAACACTCTTCCACGAATGCAGAACATAACTGCTGTCTGTGTCTACCCTGCCCTCTTGGACAGGGCCAGACTTGGTAAGAACTTCAGGAAGAAAACTTTTCATACCATAAAATTTTTGAGTTGTTGCTTATTATTCCTTTGAGATCTGGTTCCAGTATTTGGGGCTCATTTAATGAGCCTGAGACTGCTGTCTTACTGCCTGCAATCCCCTTGATCTAGGGCTGTTGGCCAACTCATTTACTGTTTTGATACTCCTGCTTAGTCCTTGCATTCCTTCATAAGTCTTGCTTCAGAGGGGTGATTTTCCCTCATTTCAGAACATAAATAGGCTTCCTATGATTTGTCTGGTACCCATGCTGATTTTAGTCAGGAAAGAGTTAACTCTTCACAGTGGCTGGTATGAAGCTAGATTTCTGGATTTACACTGAGAAAAGTACTGATAAGGTGTTTTTTAGCTGGCGCGTGCCTGCACCAAATTCAGGGCATTTCTCAGCTTCTGGTACTGCAGCTGCATTCCCAACTTTTCTTGCCACAGGCAGTGTGGGGGGACACACAGTTCAGGCACCTGACGCAAACTGACCGAAGGGGTATTTCGTTCCATAGTACATCGTGCTCGACACATAGGCAGGGAGTGGGTTTGCAGGCCATTACACTTTTACACTTTCACTCTCTTTGTGCTCTTTTGCTGGCTCTTTAACTCTTCTGTTAGCTGCTTTGATAACTCCTATGCTGGCTTGTTGGTGAGTGGTTGTTGCAGCTGTTTAGTTTTCCCGGTCATGCTGTTGCTGATCGGGTCTGCTCAGACTCTGCTGCGATCACTCTTGGGCTGAGGCTCTCGGGATCTGGCTCTGACTCTCGCTTCTCAGGACCTGTCTGTGCCTTGGTCAGTGGGTGGTGAGCAACTGTATCATATGTTTAATTTTCTATTATTTTAATTACTTAGTAGTATCTGTATATATTCATTTAGATTCAATTAGTAAATAGTTCTTATTTCAATTTTATGAGCTTCCTTGTCTTTTTCCTCTGATTCTTCCCCTCCGCTGGAGAAGGGGAGGGGGGGATTTGTGGGAGTGGCTTCCTGGTATTTTGCTAGCTGGAGTTAAACCACAACAGGTGAGAAATGAAAATGTTCTCATGTGATACCAGAGTCTCTGATTTTGTGACTGTTCTCTCTACAAAGACACTTCTGTGGGACCATTTTAGTGAAGTGCCACAATGTCCTAGCTAGAATCATTCGGATAAAATTTTGTGATGGTAATTGCACCTTGAAACAAAGGGGCAGAAATCAGGGAGGGTGATAGTGACATGTTTTTGATGTGTTCTGCACTGCAGGGTCTGTTTGGTGTTCCAGAACTGAGATGTCCAGAAGGATTTCAAGCAGCACAGGACAAAGCATTGCAAGAATCGGAACAGCTAGTTCAGAAGGCATGTTCAACACCACCTGGGCCAGAGACAGTAATGATCTTTGATCAGCTTTCAGATGCCTTGTGCAGAGTAGCAGACTTGGTAAATTACTTTTTAAATTGTTACTTGAAGCATTTTGTTTTAAACTGACTGATTTAATAAGCTTATCATAGAATCCTAGAATGGTTTGGGTTGGAAGGGACCTCAAAGATCATCTAGTTCCAATCCCCCTGCCATGGGCAGGGACACCTTCCACTAGACCAGGTTGCTCAAAGCTTCATCCAGCCTGGCCTTGGACACTTCCAGGGATGGGGCATCCACAGCTTCTCTGGGCAACCTATTCCAGTGCCTCACCACCCTCTCCGGGAAGAACTTCTTCCTGATACCTAATCTAAACCTCCCTGATTTCAATTTGTACCCATTACCCCTTGTCCTATCACTACAGGCTCTTGTAAAAAGTCCTCTCCCAGCACCCTTGTAGGCCCCCTTCAGATAATGGAAAGCTGCAATGAGGTCTCCTCGGAGCCTGCTCTTCTCCAGGCTGAACAAGCCCAGTTCGTGCAGCCTTTCGTCATAGGAGAGGTGCTCCAGCCCTCTGAGCATCTTCGTGGCCCTCCTCTGGACTCGCCCCAACTGGTCTCTATCCTTCTGATATTGAGGGCTCCACAGCTGGACACAGCACTCCAGGTGGGGTCTCATAAGAGCAGAGCAGAGGGGTCGAATCCCCTCCCTCGACCTGCTGGCCACGCTTTTGCCATGTTCCATTTTTTGTTTTTCTGCAATGCAGTAAATAGTGGATCGGTGCTGTGAAATTTTGTGTTAAAACAGAAAATGAAATTGATTGAATGTTAATTACAAAGGCTTTTACAGAATGATAGGTAAATAAAAATCCCATCAACTGTCCAGTTAAGACAGATGTAAAAATCATATAAATGCTGCTACAAGAAAAACAACAGTGAAATCAAAATTGTATTTCTGCTGTAATATTAGTACATAAGCTTTCCAACATCACTTAGGTTATGGCAAACGGGATTGCTCTCAAAGTTAAAGCTGGGGTTGCAATACACCTGTTTTTAAGTTATGGAAGTTTATAGGTGAAGTTCCATAAAGAACTTAGAGATTAAAAGCAGCAGATGAAACTAAATAGTTTCTTAACTTTTATTAACCTTTTATTAACACAAGAAAAAAAAGGTACGTATTTCCTAGCTTGCAGTTCCTGTGGTCCACAGAATTACTTGGTCTGATATTCTCTATCACAAAATGTTAAGTTTAATGGAACACTTTGTATTGCTCTCTAGAAACTGTTTGCCTTGAGTATATCTTTTATCAAAGCATCACTCTTCGTATGAAGGAAGCAGACCCAACATTTATACTGAAATCAGTTCTTACTCTTCTCTAGATTTAAGACATCTTTTGTGCCAGGCACCTTTTCCTTCTGCAAGTACTTACATGCCCTGTCAAGCTACTTAATTCTACTTTTGTCTGTTATATTTTATATAGACTCTGCCTAATTCCTCTTAATCAATATCTAACTAAAACACTAATGTCAGAATTCACTGGTCATAGTTTTGTATCAGTTTGCTGAGTTAAAATTACCTCTTATGAACTACTGTCAGGTATACAAAGAGTCAGCGTTTACAGAGCCCTGTCTAGAAGCAATTTGGTGATTGTTCTCTGGCAGGAACTTTGAGATCTGTCATTCAGCACCTATCCTGACAATATTATACAGGATTTTAAGCAGGCATTCTAAGAAGGAAAAATCTTAAGTTTGTAACATTTGCAAGGTTGCCTTTTCAATCAAACTGCAGTCATACTCTTAAAATATAATCAAGCTTGTTTCATGCACTTTCTGTGAAGTCATGCTGAATGTCTTCAGTATATTCGTGATCTTTAATTAAATGTATTCCTAATTTTAATTCTTTAACATGTGGAAACCTCCTTGAATTCATGTTGGCACTCATGGAAGCCCCTAGCTCCTCAGTCCCCTTTTAACATCCTTCTAGCCTTCTGAACTCCTTTAAGTATTTGGAGATTTGCTAAAAATCAGTAAGTCAATAAGAACCCTCTTTTGAATCCAAAAGAACTTCTGGGTTTTCTCTTTAAACATATTTCTTCCTATTAGGTAAGGACGTCAAAGCATAACTTGGCAGTCTATACACAAGAGTAAAAAGGGTTTGAAAACAAACCCTCTATGCACATTTTGTAGTGTGCATTCTTTTTAACTGTGAATTTTAGTTTTAAAAATCCTTTGTAATAACATTTAAATGCATTGAAATATCTCTGTGTTGTAAGGAAAGTAAGATACAAGCCATACTAAAAATGTTTTTAAGAATTGTATGGATTAAAAATCTTTATTGGAAAGACACATCCACTGTCTGGTTTAATAGTTGTCAGCAGTTTTCTAATAAGCTCTATTTTTTTTTAGGAAAAAATGCAAATTCTGCAAAGAGATTGCACAGAACTGTAGACATAAATGTTAATATAAGTGGAACTACTTGAGTGCAACTTGGTTTATAGTTCAAGGGTGTTTTTATTTGTCTTTTTGCCTCACTGTTTTCTTCTTTTACTATGTCAGGCTGATTTTGTGAAAATTGCCCATCCTGACTTTGCGTTCAGAGAGGCTGCTGAAGAAGCTTGCAGGAACATTGGTACCCTAGTAGAGAAGTATGTTTTCTTCTTTTGGTTTTGTTGGTTTTTTTTTTTTTTCTGTCTCAATATGCATCTTTAAAAATTACTGCATGATCATCTATGAAAACAGGGCTCAACAACAAAATATGTAGGAAGAATTTGCAAGTGAGAACAAAGTGTCAGTCTTGCTGTTACGGATATTTAAGGATTTAGCTTTGTTACCGTATTTCACAAAAGATTATTTTAGTTTCAGTTTGTGTCTTGAACAGTTTTTAAGTTATCAACTGACTGCATGTGACTTAAACCCCTCAAAGACTCAAAGCTTTGTTTTGCTAGGACTTGTGACAGTTAACTAGCTGTTGTAAACCATATGTACAAAATGCTAATTCATGTTAAGGTTTAAGCTGTTACGTGAGATGGCAGTGGTTGGACTCTTTGATCCTAAAGGTCTTTTCCATCCTAAATGATTCTGTGATTCCAAATGATTTTATATTTCACAATACTTTTTCTCCTGCTTTGCTGATGCCTTGAATTCCAGACGGTGAGTGGATACGTGAAAGATGAAAGGACAGTCTCCTGTTAAATACTGGTGTTTGGGGATGTGTCTGTCTAGGGCTGCGATATAAGCCTGGTCTACCCTGGCATGCTTGTGCTTCATTTAAAACTCTACTTCATGTAACATGTTATTAAAGACTTCTGTTTCTGAAGTTTGTTGCTAATGTGTGATTCTTTTACACTGTGTCTTTCCAGATTAAACACGGATGTTGAACTATGTCAGAGTTTGAGACGTCTGCTAGCTGATGAGGTTGTTATGAGTTCCCTAGATCCAGAAACCAGGTACTTACCAATGCTTACACATTTAGATTTTAAAATAGTATGTATCATTCTTCATTGTGCTTATATTTTGTGTTTTGTTAAATTAATTAACACAACTGGAAAACCTACCACATTTCTGTTACTAATTAGTCACTACTAAATTATCTGAACAGGAGTTTGAAAGTTTTTAGCTCTGTAAGAACTTAAGATTTTCTAAAATAACACCATTTTGATTAAAATCAGGTGCTCTACTGTGGTGTATATATCACCTTTTTTAGCAATAAAAGTAGGGAACAGACTTTATAACTTGATTTTTGTTTCTATAAACTTATTTGTCTTTCAAAATTATATTATCAGTATATTTATTTGAAGCTTACTTTATGATTGCTATAAAATGTTTTACTAGCTGCTTGTTCAGTGATAGTTTTGAATTATTTCTTTGCTGACATGGTTAGACAAACTGAATTTTTTGAGAGTAAGTTACTTCCTTCTTTCCCCACAATCAAGGATGTGAGATTTGAAGAGACCTTTTTCTGATCTGTTAGAATAAATGAAGTGTCAAATTCAAATGGTAATAAACAAACATCTAGAAATAATAAAGTATTAATAAGAAATAAACTTCTAGATTAATGTAGTGGAATTATTTTGCAGGTTATTTTCAATGCAGATGACTAAAATAACTAAAAAGGAAAAATCCTGTTTCACTGAGTAAACTGTTAAGGACCTAAACCATGGAAAGTCTATGTTCATAATAACAACGCTCATGTAACTGTGTTGCTGTTCTCTGTAAAAAACCATCAAACCTAAATAACTACTAAGGGTCTGTTAAGAAATTATGCTTGCTATCAAATTAAGCTGTTTTAACAGGGATTTACTGTATTTTTAGGCGAGTGGCAGAACTTTTTATGTTTGATTTTGAGATCAGTGGCATTCATTTGGATGAAGAAAAGGTAATTTTTGGCTACAGTATATGAATAGAAATGTGCCTGACTACCAAAGACAGGATAATGAAACATGTGGGACATGAATCACGTGATTCTGGGCCAGTTTGTCCTCCAAGATTCCTGTTGTCCTCTGTGGAATTTTGTCTTCTCAGAAGTGGTTAATTTTGTCTGGTTTAGATCACTTCTAAAATGTGGGGGTTTTTAATGTTGGTTTAGGTATTAGTTGTTTGTTCTTCCCAGTTTGGCCCTGATCATTCCTTTTTCTGTTCTGAAGGGTTATAAATAAGACCTGGGATTCTGCTTCCTTTGATGTCTACATCAGATGTTTAAAATAAGTGCTTGCTGAACAATTTATTTACAGAGGGGGGAAAAGCAGCACCCCGTGTACTGTGATGAGATGCTAATCAAGTAGGGTGTTTTAGAAGGGATCAGGTGTGTGTCCAGGTTCTCCTTTGGTGCTCACATAACCAGAAGTTGTAAACTCTGTGCACAGCTGAACATCTGGACATGGTCTGATTCCATCTCTTGAAGCTTTTACATGTTTTTACCCTAGTTAGTGATGGGTTTTCCAAAACCACCATCTTTCATCATCGTTTGTGGTATGGACGATCTGTTGGATGTCTGTTCATAGCTCATGTCTCTGCATAAAGTTAATGCCTTGTGTGAGTTACCCCTTCCAAAAAGAGTTGTATAAAGGCTCTTTTATCAGATCTGTGTAGTAAAGTTACTCTGAAGGTCATGGTTGTGATGGTGTTTTGTGACCTGGAAAATGCTTCTAGAATAGTTTTTTACAATTACTTTATACAAAGAACAACTCTGGAAACTTGACTCAGGGTTGCATTTCTGTTTTGACTATTGGTTCCACAGTGCTTCATCACCTTTCAGTTACAATTTAACTTGCCCCTTATTTTTGCATGTTTTCCTCTTCCTCCCCTCCCTATTCCCTTTTTCTTCTATTGCTTGCCGGTCAGTGTTTCTTTCCAATTCTCATTTCAGACTCTAGAAAGCCTTCACTATTGTAAGTTGAAATTTACTTCTGCTACAAAGAATGCCTGCTTCTTAAAATAAACCTCAAGAGATGTGTTTTAAACAGTAAGGGTGGAATGGGAGGACAGAGATCTGCAGGTTTTGTCATTCTCTGGACTTGACAAATATGCGATATCTGTACCCTCAGCCTTTTTCTTTTGAGCTATGAACCCACAGATATTAGAGAGCATACTCTACTAACATGAGCAGGTTCACTGAAGAAAATCTTACAGTAGGGTTAAATGTGTGAAATACTGGGATGATGGTGATAAAATCCTAAATCAGAAACGCCTCGGGGAAAGGTTGAAATACCATAAATGTCTTGTGGTCTCCAGAAAATAGTTTGATTCAAACAGTAACCAGAGAACTGCAATTCTGTATCTCTTTCAGGTGCTAGTAGGATTTATCTGCCTCAGTGGTGCTGCTTTTTTTTCCTCTGTGTTTTACATAGCATTCATATTAGGCATAGTTTTATAAATGCTTTCCAAGCAGCTAGCAAAGCTTATGTAAATTCTACCTAAACTCCGCTGTACATTTTCTCAATGCAGAAACATAGGCATTTTCTTTCAAATTTCAATCCTGTATGAAATTATAGATCTGGATGAACATCTGATCTTGTTGACTTCAGCCCTACGTTAGGATTTTGTTGATGCTGTAGGTCTAATCTTAAATGTTGTATTTTCTGCTTCATTTCTGGAAAAGTCCTTTAGGTTTTAACTTTGAGTTCTGCTTGTACTATGTCTAAAGATAATATTTTGTACTTTTCTCACAGCGTGAAAAGGCAGTCAACCTCAACGTCAGAATATTGGACTTATGTAATGAATTTCTGACAGGAGCTCACCTTCCCAACAAGATTGACAAACATGTTTTGCCAGAGCATATTCGATACAATTTTACAGCTGAAGGCAATTACTTACAAGTTGCTGGTCTGCATGCTGATTGTCCCGATGATCTGGTGTGTATTCCCCAAGTTTGCTTTGGCATACTCTATAGCAAAAGCACATAGCCGTTATTTTAATTGTTATTGAGAAAAATGCATGCAGTTTATAGAATCATAGAATGGTTTGGGTTGGAAGGGACCTTAAAGCTCACCTAGTTCCAACCTCCCTGCTATGGGCAGGGACACCTTCCACTAGACCAGGTTGCTCAAAGCCTCATCCAGCCTGGCCTTGAACACTTCTAGAGGTGGGATTATGATTATGATGTTATGAGTAACAAGGAGGAACTGTTTAGAGTGTAATAATCAATGGCAGTCTTGGCTGTAGCAGCTGTGAAATAATGGAGGGAAGATCGTGAATGGATTGATGGAGAGGCAGAATACACAGACCCTGGGTTTCAGGCAAGCAGACTTCATCTTAGTAAATTGCAAGGTAGGATCCCATGGAATGCAGCTCTGAAGGGTAAAGGAATTCAAGAAAGCTGACAGTTCTTTAAAAATAGTATTGGAGAATACTAAGATGCTCAGTAGCAGCGCATCCTCATACTTAGAAAGCCAAGCAGACATAATCAGGAACCAGGCTTGGTGAGCAGGGAACTCATGACAAAGCTTCATGTCCGAAAGGCAGCAGACAGGAGGTGGAAGCAGGTACAGGATACAAGGGAGGAATTCAGAAATATTGTCTGTACATGTAGGGATAGTGTCAGGAAGGCCAAAGGTCAGCTGCAGTTGTGACTTGCAAGGGATGTCAAAGGTAACAAGAAGAGCATCTACCGCTGCCTTCGTGCTAAAAGGCTGGGCAAAGAGAAGGTGGGCTTGGTCGTGACAGTGGCAGCAGACACAGATAAGGCTGAGATGCTGATGGCTTTCTTTGCCTCAGTGTTCACCAATGAGTTCTCCCAGCCCACTGTGCTTAGTGAAAGGGTTCAAAGAGAAGAATAACCAGCAGTAGATGGGGACCTAGTTTGGGATTACTTGAGAGAACTCAACCTGTACAGGTCTTTGGGACCAGACAGTTGCATCCAAGGGTTCTCCGGAGAGAACTGGCTATTGTCCTTGAAAGGCTTGCTGTCTTTGGTAGGCTGTGAAGATCAGGGAAGAACCCCAGTGACTGGTGGAAATATGTTCCACCTACTTTCAGAAAGGGCAGAAAAACCCAAACTGGGAAACTACAGGCAACTTATCTTTACTTTGATCCCTAGGAAGATTAATGGAGCAATCCAAATTAGGGGATTATAGTTTGCTTTGGTGGACAACCAGGCAGGTAAAAACCTCATTCCATGATCAGACTGAGAGAGTAGTGATTGAAGTGGTGTACTTTACTGGCAGGCTGGTAACGAGAGAAGTGTTGCAGGGGTCTGTCCTGGGACTGCTTGGGTTTAACATCTTTGTTAAGGACCTAGAGGACGTGACAAGAGTGCTTGCCTGCCAGATTTGCAGGTGATACCAAATTGGGAGGAACATTCTATACACTGAATGGCATGGCTGACATTTAGAATGACCTGGAAGCTGAGGGAATTGTCCAGTGGGAACCTTATATAACTCAAGAAAGACAAATGCAAAGTCCTGCTCCTGGAAAGGGAGAATTCCTGGCAATAGTACAGGCTGGGACTGCCTGGCTGTGTCTGATCTCTGGAAAAGACCCAGACAGTTGATGGGCAGCAAGCTGAGCATGAGCCAGAAGTGACCCTGGCAGCAAAGAAGGCCAACAGCATCCTGGACTGCATTAACTGGGGCAGTGCCAGAGACGGAGGGAAGAGGTTATAGCTTTTGCTCATCACTCCTTAGGAGTGACTTCAACAGAGGCCACCAAGATGGCCAGGAACTGGAGTGCTTGCACTGTCAGGAGGGGCCTGAGTGGTCTGGGCTTATTCATCCTCTAGCAGAGGTGGCTCTAGGGAGAGCCTGAAAGCAGCCTGCCAGTACCTATGAAGATATCATGGAGAAGATAGAGCCAGGCTCTTCACAGTGGTGCATAGTAGGAGGACAAGTGGCAACAGGTGTAGGTTGAAGTGAGAAATGCCAGTTGGAGAAGTTTTTCCTGATGAGGATACCGAAGCAGTGAAACAGAGGGGTGATGCTGTCTCTCCATCTGTGCAGGCTTTCAGGACCTGACTGGAAAAAGCTTTGTGCAACTTAGGTCTTACGTCATAGCTGACCCTGCTTTGTGCAGAAGGTTGGATTAGAGACTCCCGAGGTCCCATCCAACCTGAGTTATCCTGAATGATGTTGTTTTAGTTATTGCTAATGATGCTTTTCAAAAAAGAATTAATGCATTTGTATATAAATTTAAAATAAATTTAGACTCTTTGAAATGTAACAGTGGTTCTTTAGTCTTCTAGATACGATTCAAGGATTAGAGTGTATTACAACACTCAAGTGTTGTGTTTTCACTTACTATGTAGTTAAATAATTGAGGTGACTTTGAAATCTTGTTTGTCATGAAAAAGAGAAAAGCTTACTGTGGTAGAACCCAAGCTGAAATGTTTGTTTTCTGTAAGAAATTAAAAGTGAATTAAATTATGGCACTAATAGGATGTAAATAAAGGAATAATATTCATTGCATGTCATCAGTAAACTCTTGTTGCCCTGAAAATACCATGATCTGTAGAATTGCTACTGAAGCCGTGAGTAATACATCAATTAAAGAATGACATTCTTTGAGTCAGATCTCTGGAGAGGCTCTTTGGAAATCATGTAGTTTGGGTTGGAAGGGACCTCTGGAGCTTGTCAGTTTGAGTGATCCTGTTCAGAGCAGGATCAAGTAGATCAGCTTTCTCAGAGACACGTCCAGTTGAGTTTTGAACACTTTCCAAGGATGGAGATTCTGTTACTTCTCTAGACTGTTTGATCACTCTCACTATTTTTTTTTTTCCTGATATCAAATTAGAATTTTACATCTTCCAGCTTGTGTCCGTTACATCTCTTCCTCTTTGAGATTCTGTTACTTCTCTAGACTGTCTGTTTGATCACTCTCACTACTCTGCACCCCCAAGAAGAGTCTGGCTGCATGTTTGCTACGCCCTACTGATAAGTGTAGATAAAGATTAAGATGTCCTTTGAGCTTTTTCTTCTTCAGGCTGGACAAACCCAACTCAGCATCCATTCTGTGTCATGTGCTCCAGCCCCCAAACATGTTCGTGGCCCTATGCTACAGGCCCCCCACTCCAGTATGTCAGTGTCTTTCTTGTCCTGGGGAACCCACATGTAAACATTGCACTCCAAATGTAGTCTGGACAGTACCAGGTAGAGGGAAGCAGTCACATCCATGGATTGGATGGCTGTGCTCTTTCTAAATAGAGCTCAGCTTGCTGTTGGCCTTTGCTGCAAAGACACACTGCTCAACCATGTTCAGGGATGGGGAGACATCTCTCTCACTTTATTTGCTTTTCTAAGAATGAATGCCTGGTGGAACAGGACAGGTATGAAATAAATTGTGAATTATTATAGTCACATTTTTTATAAACCCAGGACCCGCATTCTTGTTGAATATATGATCCAAGAGAGAAGTTTATTTTGAATGAAGTTGTTGCTGGATTTCTTAAGCCTATTCTACATGTACAAAATAAAGATTATCTTCAGTTAGTTTGTGAAACATAAAAAACATTTAACCAAATTTTCTGAGGCTTGAGGTGATTGCAGTTTTTTTGTTAGAATTATAAAAAAGCCCCAAACAAACCATAAATAGGAGAAATACGGATTGTCCGTGGGCAGATGGGCAGCCTAATAGCTCGTAGTTTCAAAAGAAATAAGGCTTTTCTCTTTGGGTTTTTTTTTTTTTTTTTCCGCTCCCTTGACCCTGTCTGGTTCTTATCAGATCCTTCCAAAAGCCAGCCTAACTGATGTTCAGAAAACAATTTGGCTTTCTTCTGGGTTTATTTTCAGAAGTTTTAGTGAGTTAAGACAGCCCACAGAGTGGTCTGAGAAGCACAGATGTTGGCAGAAGGATGGACACAATGAGCAGGGAAGGGGGTGTTGACTGGAGAACAGGACCCTTTATGGCAGTCTGTTAGGTTGTCTCATTGCATTTATCCATTAAAGATGGAATGAGGAAGAGGGACGTAATTGTCAGGCAGTCATAATTAATGCTGTTAAAAGGCTTTAGGACTTCTCCCAACAATATCAGTGAAATACAGATGTAATGCCAGATTTTCAGTTGCATCATTGGTTTCTCGTATAAACTGCACTGTAGCAATGTGACCTTATTTATTTATTTGTTTGTTTGTTTATTTTGTGTATTAGGTGCGAGAAGCTGCTTACAAAATTTTTCTTTACCCAAATGCTGAGCAGTTGAGCCGGTTAGAAGAATTGCTTGCTAGTCGAAACAGCCTGGCACAGTTGGTTGGGTATGACACCTTTGCTCACAGGGCTCTTCAGGGAACAATGGCCAAAAATCCAGGTATAAGGCATGTGTGGAAGGACATGCTGAGAAATCAAATGCACTGTGTTCGGTACGAGGTCCAAAGTTGTTAGTTTCTCTTGCTAAGTTTACACATCTTTCTTCTGGTAAGTATCTTACTGCAGATACAGTTTGCTCTATGCAATACTCATGCTTTCTATATAAGGCAATACTCACTGACTGGGAACCAGTGTTTTTGTTCAGAATCAATGCTCACTCCTTAGATTATGAAGTTACCATTATCTCAGAATGTAATAAAGTAAATGTACTGAATTCTCTTGAAATGAACACACAGAGTGGTCAGAGGAGTAGTTTGTTTTTCGAAAAGCAACTTTGTTGTTCTAAGAGAGCTTGTTTTGTTTGGAACATTTTGATTTAAATGTAACATCTTTTAAGGGAAGAAATCACACTCTCTCTTTCTTATTTCCCCATTTTACTTTTAGAGACAGTAACACAGTTTCTGGAGCAGCTTTCTGAGCAGTTGTCTAAAAGGTATGTGGTTTTCATGAAGTTATTTTTCTAACCACACTCTTTATTTTAAGAATAGAGGGACTTGTGCACTAATAACTTGGTCAGTGCTGCTTATTATGTGCTTTGATGAAGCAAAAAGCAAGACGTTCTCAGAATTTGAGGGGAGCTATCAGCTTAGAATAAACTCTATGTCATCAGAGGACACTCAGGACTGAATGCAACAAGTGATGTGCCAAGAAATGCAGGCAACAGCCAACAGGAAGACCAAGTTTAGGTGTTGAAGCACAGCTCTCCTGGTCTTCTCCCCATATGTACAACTCTGTATTTCACATCTATAAGCAAATTCCCCTGCCTGTCCTTCTTGCCTCCCTTAGTTCCACACAGCCCAGAACACATTCATTGCTGTGTATAAATGGGGTCTGTTGTAAGAAGGAAAATGCTGTGGAGGTGTACAACCAGAGGAAGAGGGACTTGATTTGAAGGTACCTAAATGAGAGAAGCAGAATGGAAAAGTTTTTTTACCACAGTATATGGGACTTCTATTTTTATGGAGTACTGTCAATCTCTGATGATGGTCATATTCTTAGGATGGAGAATTACTGTACACTGTATTCCATTGCTCAAAAATCTGTCGTTAACGCTTTCATCATAAAAATATTTTTCAGAACTCAAAAAGATTTTGAAATGATGTCAAAGATGAAAATGAAGCTCAACCCCCAGAATTCAGTAAGTTAAATTGTACAACATGTATAGTTAGAAAGAGAAGCTTTCTGTCTTCTGACTTCAAATGCTTTTTGACTGATTAGCTGCTATTCGTAATAAGACCAAGCACTGAGTGCAAGATAGCTGTTGGTTTACACAAAACAATACTGAGATAACAAAACCATGAAGTGAAACTTTGTTTTGAATTAACAGACTCATCTGAAAAATAAAGGCTTTATTTCTATCTTCAGGTTAGATACAAATCTGATTTGCATGCTGTATTGTATGTGTCCTAATTCTGGACATGACTAGGTTTATCTTTTTATTTGAATTGAGTGTATTTCTTGAAATCTGGTATGAAGTCCCATTATGTATTTGAATAAGAAATACCATCTTCAAGCAGATGTTGAAAAAAAGGTATCAAGTTATGATATATGATGCTATTTCTGACAATGTTTTTAGCACTGAATGTTTCCCATTATGTTCCAAAGTTCTGTGACTTTTCTAAACTGCACAAATATTCAAAGGAAACAAAACTTTTAGTTTGGGTTCACTTGTCCGTTATTGTAATTATAAGCTGGAATTCTCTTTCAGAAGCTGATGCCGTGGGATCACCCTTACTACAGTGGGGTCCTTCGTGCTGAGAGGTAAGCTCCTTACGTTCATGATTGTAATGGAAATGAGTGTATTTCATTCCTTGCAATAAGGATAAAGAAAGTCCTCAATGTAAACAGGATTTCCTTCTTTGAAGATATACTTTAGTATGAAAAAGTAAAGAGTATCTGGTGGGGCAGTTGTTTGTAACATTTCTTAGTTACTGCTGGAATGCCTGTAGAAGTTTTTTGGCTCCTCTGTTGTTTTATGGAGAAGTAGTGGCCCCTTTGAAGATGTAAGAGGATAAAACGTATTCTGACAAGCTAGAAAATCCTTGTTCTTGTTTTGCTTTTAGCTCTTAGCTCAGTTGAAGTAATGTTTAAAAATACCTTTGGTCACTGGATATAATCCAACTGCTCCTCATATTTTAACTGGCTTGTACTTTTTACTGAACATGCACCTATCATCCCTTTCTACTGATTTGAAACTTCTGAAGTAGATTGTCACTGTTTATGGATAGAATTCATTCTCATCTCTCCTGCAAAGACTGAGAAATAAATCCTCTACACAGACTTAACTAGTGCACAAGACCTTTGCACATAATGAGGTGCCAGCTTTGAAAGACATGAGCCCTGCATGTTGCCTTTATTAGATAAGCAGCGGTGACCTTTTAGGTTTGTGTTGGAAAAGATAATTTAAAGTTGTGCTTCTGTCACAGGTGGAGGAGGAAAAAAATCTTCCTTAACTGCACCTTTGTAGGTTTTTGTTTTTTTCAACAAAAATAGACTGGATGTGTCTGATTAAAGTAGTAGTTTATTCTGGATCAGAAAGCTATGGTAGTATACACATGGCATGGAAGTGTTGCCAGCAGCTGGCCTGGCTGTTCTGGTACTTTCTTGTACTTCGTTGCTGAGGCAGTAGTTCTGTGAGCAGCAGCTCTAATACTGGCCTCATCTTAAGCTACTGCATGCTCAGATGGGAACTGTGCAGAAACATTCATGTCCTGGGTGTGCAGAGCTTGCCATGCAGGGGAGTGAGAGGGATGTCCAGCTGCTGGGCCTGCTCCCAGTTGTTTGGGGCACGGCCTGGGTGGGCTGCTTTTGTTTTAAACTGATCAGGTAGCAGACACGCTTCTTTGTTCCCACTTTGACAGTAGTGGTTATACTGGAGGAGAGTCAAGATTCAACTGTCTCCAAATCCCATCTTAGTGGTGAATAGCAGTCTGTGGAAGAGCGCTGTCACACTTGTTCAAGATACTACCTTGTTGCTTATGAATCTCCTTTACCTTGCCTGCAACGTGTCTTCAACACTGCAAGAGTTACATTCTAATACATAGTGCTTAACATGACTGTCAAGTGTTGATGAAATTTATTCTCTATGTATCCTATTTATTTTCTACATTTCCTATTTCCCTGTTGTTATGGTTCAACCTCAGCAGGCAACTGAGCACCACACAGACACTCACTCACTCCCTCTCTGCCTGGTGGGATGGGGGAAAGAATCGGAAGGGTAAAAGTGAGAAAACTGGTGGGTTGAGATAAAGACAGTTTAACAGGCAAAGCAAAAGCTATGCACACAAGCAAAACAACACAAGGAATTCATTCACCACTTCCCATCCACAGGCAGGTGTTCGGCCATCCCCAGGAAAGCAGGGCTCCATCATGTGTAATGGTTACCTGGGAAGACAAACACCATCACTCTGAACATCCCCTTTTCCTCCTTCTTCCCCCAGCTTTACTATATGCTGAGCATGACATCACATGGTATGGAATATCCCTTTGGTCAGTTGGGTCAGCTGTCCCGGCTGTGTCCCCTCCCAGCTTCTTGTGCACCCACAGCCCACTTGCTTGCTGGTGGGTGGTGAGAGAGTTGCAGAAAGGCCTCGTCTTTGTGTAAGCACTGCTCAGCATTTTTTACTAAATGATCCCTGTGTTATCAACATTATTCTCATATTAAATCCAAAACACATTCCCGTATCAGCTACTCTGAAGAGAATTAACTCTATCCCGGCCAAAAGCAGGACACCCGCTTTCAGAAACCCCATAAAGGTTAGGTGTAGAAGTCTCTCTGTATGTTTCTCTCTCTCTCCTCCTGCAGGAGTGTCTTCTGATACTGTCTTATTGTCCTTCTTAAATCACCTCGTGTATCTAACCATATCGTAATCGAGTTGCTGATGATCACAGATAGATTATTCTGCTCATTTTGGCATTAGGAAGAAAAATACTTCCTTTCCTTGTGGGGGCTTTGTGAAAGACCAAACAAAGTTACTTTACTTCAAGAATTGCATGGTAGCTTTATGAAGAGAGAGCTGCAGGTAAAACAGACCAAGACGCTGGCAATGTATCTTTGCGAGTTTTTATTTCTTCAGGCACAAAGTCTGGCAGCTGGATCCGTATTAAATTATGTCTCTAAAGAAAAGAGAGTTGTTTAATGTTGTTTGCCTTTTATTTTCCAGAAAAAATCCCATAATTTCATCCTTTCAGGGTTTTTAAAAATTGTATCATTGTTTATTTGTAAGAGAAATAAATCTAATTTTTACTTACTGTATCCCCTTTTAATTGGCATTTTTGCCTAAGGGAATAACAAAACATGTTTTCAAACAAGGTATCTTCACCTGTCATGCATTTCTCCCATTCTTAGTATTCCTTATTTAATAGATTAAGTATTTGGTTCTTCAAGGGTTTCTCTTTGTGGAAGAAATTTACTTTTAGCTTTATGTCTTTTACAGAAATACTGTGACCATATTTGCAGTAGTGCTGGGCTTAGTGCATGGCTTACATTTTTGTCTGTCATGTTTTGGGACTCGGAAGTAGTTTGTGTGCTCGATTTCTGTATTGTTAGGAATAATGTTAGGAATTTCTGCATAGCTTTTGTTGAAAGCGTAGCACATGTATGTTTTCGGGTGTTTCTTTTTGACTGCTGTTGTCACTGTGGCTCCAGCTGATGTACAGAACTGTAGTTTCCTATACTGTTAGGTACATAAGATTTTAGATTATCTTTACAAGCCCAGGTATAAAGCAAGGGACTACAGGTTTGGTTCTTGATTATGTAACTTGGCAACGTTCTAGCATGTCGCATACGTACCACGGAAAGGTGCAAGAAATATTAGATGGGATGGTGTCAATGCCTGTTGAAAAGGGTTTACTGTTTCCCATTTTGGTCTATATGACTGTATTTGCAAACAGAAATGTTGTGAGCAAACATTAAGTAATGTGATCCTAGTGTGACCTTTTACTTCCTCTTCAGTTCTCCAGATTTTGACCAGCTACAAAAGTTTGTCTCAGATGACACTGAAACTCATGACATGTTTTCGTGTCTGTTTTATATCTGTGTACTGTATATTTTAAATGTATTTATATATTTTATAGTCTATTTTTATTCTATAGTAGAATGGGATTAAGGAAACAAATCCTTTATTAGATTCCTCAAACTTAGTGTTAAGAGCTGAATATTTACTTCGGAAGATGGTAGGACATTCACATGCGTTTGGACTATTGAATTTTAATGACATTTGCTGTCATTAATGAGGTTGCCTGTATTTTCACTTTGCTTCTACAGTTGTTACTGACCATTTCTGCTGTTTTGTAAGTTGAACAGCAGGAGGAGCTCCAGTCTTAATTCACAGAGAATGTTGTTCTTTCTGTAAACTTAGACACCATAATTTTGTGTCTGTCAGCTTTCACCAGATCTTTTCCTTGGAAACTTGATCCTACTTAAAAAGTGTAAGTCTCCAATTGATGGTAACAAGATGGTTTGCTTTTTTTAAAGTGATGTTAAGTAGCCTCTCTGGCTTTAAACCCACACTTAGGACAGTGCCATGTTTTTGTAGCTGTAGTTAAAGTGGCAGAGAAAATAGATGTCAGTATAAATGTACATTTAAGAGAACTGGAGACGAAAGTCTGAAATTCATGGTAGTAGTATCTTAAAAGAAGACAGAGTAATTATGAGAACCTCAAGAATTTTGGCAGGCTAAGGGCAATAAAACAGTGAATGCTGGAACATGCTCCAACTTCTAACAAGTAAGAAGATGCCTAATATGTATATTATAAAAATAATACTGTTGAGTTTTAGTGCAGGCAAGTACCATAGTATTAATTAAATCCCATTACTTTCAGTAAGTGCAGCTGCAGTTAAAAATAATTCTCAAGGCCCTGATCTTGCAAAGATGTAGTAGCCTTGCTGGCTCTTTCTGGGTCATATAAAAAAAAAAAACAACCCAATACTGGACAAGGCTTTTTGAGGTCAACAATTTGCCTTGAAGGTGGGACTGGCTATGCTTAAGCCACTTCTGACAGAGGCACAGAACCGTTCTAGAGAACCATCAGCGGTGAGCTTAGCGTATTTGGTGTCGACTCCTGTTTGGCTAACCTTTGGTGCTTACCAGGCTGGGCTGAGTTTGCTGACTCTAATTCACTGTTGAGGTTTATGCCAAAATGTCAAAGATTTTATTCAGCTTGCAAATGGGATGTGCTTGCAAGGTGTTGCACTCTGTGCTGGTGCTTCTCTTAGGGGCTGCAGAAGTAAATGAGACTGGCTTTGGGGGTGAACAAACCAGTGCCAGAACAAACCATTTCCTGCTGTGCAGGAAGGAGAAGCCACCACAGCAACTGAAGGCGTTTTGGATCCTGCAGAAATTAGAAATAACTCAGGTCCTTTCTTGTTGGGACGGTACATAGGCTGCCGGCCTCAGGGGAGAGTGGGCAGCACTTTTCTTTTAGTGGGGTAGAGACAATCCCAAGGTACCTAAGCATGACTCTGGATGTTTCTAAAGTTGCTAAAACCTGCAATAATTTTGAGGTTTGCAAGTTAGTTGTAAACAAACTCATTCATGGCTGCTTTTTGTTAAATTATTTTTAGTTTTACGAAACAGTGTTGTCTGTTGGAAATACCATGTGGAAAAATAGCCCAGAGTCTTCATGGAATATGTGAGAAAACTGACAATGTTCAAACGGAAAGCTGAAGTGGAAAAATAATGCAGAATTTAAAAAGAACTAGGAAATCTTTCACCCAGAGTGCTCACAGAGAAGGAGAACTTCCTATAACTATCTGTTCATAAGCAAAGGAAGGCGTGCCTTCTATTAAATCAACTAATGCAGGTGCAGAAAGTCCGTTTAATCTACCACTTGCTAAGCTAGTGAACTAAGCTTTTTTTGAGGAAAACCTGAAAGTTATTGAAAAGGCTTGCTGTGAAGCAGAATTCAAGTCTCAAGAATTATTCCTTTATTCAAAACATTGTGGAAGGACAAAGAAATTGTTGATTTGAAAGCGAAGTGAAATCTGGAAGTTGCATACAGTGTCGATACTAAACCAATATTCCATATTACATCCTGACCTCCTCCAAAATATTCTATGAAGTCCAATTATCAGAAAGAAGAAAGGAATGTGAGATACAGGTGCTATTTTATGGTTGATGAGAGTAAAAAGGCTTTCTATTATTATTTTTTAAGAAATCCAGAGTCTTCTATAAATCAAGGTTGAAGAGTCTCCCTTCAGGTAAAGAATTAAATTTCATCGTTTGGCATGTAATGAAAATTGGAAGGGGTTTTCCTTGTCTTGATCTCTTTAAGTTAACCTGAGGGGTTCATCTTACTTTTATCTTCCACTAACAAGATTTTTTTCAAGTTTCTTTGAAAGTTTTGAGAGAGTCTGTTTTATTAAAGATAGCTAACTTAGTGTTTTATATTTTCTGGGATGTCAACAGGATAATATTTTTTTAAAAAGTCAGCATGTATCGGGGACCGTATTTAATAGCCACCAATAAGAATTCTTGCCAAGCAGCTAATTTGCAATTAAGAGTCTGAATGCTTGTGTTCCGAAGAACAGTGACTCTTACTCAAATATGCCTAATGTTCAAGTTTAAAAAACATTCTTAATAGAATAGATGAATGTCATGCTACACAAAAGTCTTAGTTTCCTTCCAAATATACAGCTTAATTGAAAGTGATTTTAGAAGTCTGCATCTTATTTATATTCAGTGAAGTCATATATGCTTAGAAATAATTATTTATAATGACATGCTACATCTTTGTTCTTCACAGGCACAAAGCCTCTTTTGTTTGAAGCCTGCTGTTCTTGAAGAAGAACCAAACCTCATTGTGTTTGTTAATTTCTTTTAAAAATTGGTTTTTAGATTGGTTTGGCCACATTTACTTCTTTTAAAAGTAGTGCTGGGCTGTATGCTGTTAAAGTAAGGTGTCTGGATTTTTTAACATAGTTTATTGGTTAATATAAAGCAGGAATTTGCATCAAAGGAACTACTGTTTTCTTTGGTATTTCTGCTGTCTGCAGGAGGGTACTGAGATTTCTCATTGTAAAGTTTCTGAGCTTATATTCTGATGTAAAGTACATAGAAAACTTTCATTCATTCCCTCGCTTTGTAATAAATACAAATGCTTTGGCATTTCAAGTCAGATGTTCAGAGTGAATTAAGTTATTGGAATATGTTTTAAGACAAAATGAAAGCAGAACAAACTTTTTTTATTCACTTTTGTCCTTCTCAGTCTCTTGCGGTTTCAGACATTTAAGTATATGAGTTGCGCAATTCTACAGGAACAACATAACTTAAGGTTCATCATTCCACTAAAAAGGGACAATTTTTTTTTTTATATTCAAAGTATCTAATTGAACATTTGGCATAGCAAAAAATATTCTTTTCCTCTGTAGATGAGTTCATGTATGTATTTGTTGATGTTGTTTCTGATTTGTTCAGAGTGAGTTTCAGTTACTGGTGTCCTTTGTTTTTTACATACATGTAATATATTTTCATATAAACGAAAAGCAATTTTTTTTCTTGTCATCATTTAGATTAATAATTGTGTTCTCTGGTGGGTATGTCTGTAACAGATAGAGATCTTGGTATTTCCTTTTTCTGCTCTTCCAGATGCGCATTCAGATCCTTTAAGTTTCACATAAGGGCTTAAGAAAATGTACATGCCCAAGTTCAAGGGTAGTTGGGAGAACTTTTTGGGGCAGTGCAAGTATCAAAAATGAATCCACAGCTGTTTTTTTAACCTCAGAAACCCTAGAAGGAAGGTTCTGTTGTAAGAAATCTTTTTGACTGGAGTGTGTAGTTCTCTGCAGAGTTCTGTTGTGATCCGCCAGACTGCCATTCTTCCATTGTCTTTACCTGCCTTTTCAAAGGTGTCTTTCCATAGAAAAGGCTGTGATGTTCATCCCCTTGGGGCTCGGGTACACAACATGCAGTCCCGTCAGGGAAGCCTTTGTTCCAGAGAGGTGCAAGAGCTTATAGCTTGAGCTCAAGATTTCTGCTGGTTAGCTTCAGTTGGTACCTTGCTGAGCTTGAGAGTGGCATTAGATTTGTGCCTGCCTTTCTCTGGTGTTGTTGCCCCCAACATCAGAGGGATATAGACCAGCTGGAGCGAATCCAGAGGAGGCCACGAAGATGCTCAGAGGGCTGGAGCACCTCTGCTATGGGGACAGGCTGAGAGAGTTGGGCTTGTTCAGCCTGGAGAAGAGAAGGCTCTGGGGAGACCTTATAGCCCCTTCCAGTACCTGAAGGGGCTACAAGGAAGCTGGGGGGGACTTTTTACAAGGGCCTGTAGTGGCAGGACAAGGGGTAACGGGTTTAAATTGAAAGTGGGGAGGTTTAGATTAGATATCAGGAAGAAGTTCTTCCTGGAGAGGGTGGTGAGGCACTGGCACAGGTTGCCCAGAGAAGCTGTGGATGCCCCATCCCCGGAAGTGTTCAAGGCCAGGCTGGATGAGGCTTTGAGCAACCTGGTCTAGGGGAAGGTGTCCCTGCCCATGGCAGGGGGGTTGGAACTTGATGATCTTTAAGGTCCCTTCCAACCCCAACCATTCTATGATTCTATGATAGGCATCCCAGGTGCCTATTTTAAACACTCTGAATCACCTTGCTGGGGCCCAGAACTCACATTTTTAGTGAAAGAACACACAAACAAGATGTTTGATTCTTGCCCTGGCTTGCTTAGCTGATCTGAATCCTCTTTCTTCCTCAGGAAGTGCTATGACTATGCTTCCATGTATTTGCCAGCTTTGGAGACAGCAGTACAATGTTCTGCTGGTGATCTTAGTAGGCCATGTGCTTCATCCTCTCCACTAAATTTTGCCTGTGTGCTCAGCTGGTGCAGCAAGCAAGCTGAAAACTGCAGCATACAAGAAAACCTGTCTCCAAGCACCTCTCTGCAGTTGTTGTGCCAAATGGAGCTCCAGTTGGTTTCCAATGCGGAATTTAGCTGTCTCCAGAACATTAACCTTTCTTGCTAGTAGCAGTAACCCTTAGCAGAAATTTTACTGGTAGCAGAATGCGTGTTAGCGTGGTTCAGTATGGGTCGTGATAACTTCTTTCCTGATTTCTTTTCCCAAAAATACTTGAATGCATTTCCTGTTGGAGATAAAAATTGTAACTTGGCTGTGTAAATGTAGAGGCAGCTTGCCAAAGAGTGACCAGTAAGAGTGTGCTTATGTTAAAGCAGCTGCTTCTTGCAGCTTTATTTGAAGTTTTTACTATTTGTTGTAAACAAAGAAACACAGCTAGGGAACTGTCCAAGCCCACAGTTGATAACAGCTTGAAAACCATGCATAAATTGATTCTTGAAGTGGCTGCTCCTTTAACATGTAGTATAATAAAAATAAATACATGCACAATAGGGTCATCAACGGTTATTAACATGTAGATGCTGAAGATTGCTTCACTCTGACCAGTGAGCAGTTCAGGGGCAGGCTAAGCTGTAGTACGTTGGAAACACTGCTTCTTTTTATATGGAGTCAGTCACTATCAGTTAATTCATTAACTCAAGGTTTTGTCCTTTCATTCTATCAATAGAGAAGTAAAGTGCAGTGGAATGCCTTGTTTTGGTAGGGTTTTGTTGGGAGGCTTTTGTGTGCGTTTTCAAATACACTTGGCTTCACGTTTGAAAAAAAAATTATCAAAGAAACACCATACACCTGGGATAGGAGATGGTGAACTTTGAGTTTCCCCTTTAGCTTCAGGAGAAATTAATTTTACAGTCTTGGATCAGCTCTCAAAAAGGCTCTGCATCCTACAAAGACCACCTCTGTCTTTGTTACAGGTCAGTTTAAAGTGCTCAAGGAGTGTATTGATAAGACGTCTTCATCTTGGAGTTTTATGTGGTCTTTTAGATAATCTGGCTCGGGTCAGAGAGTGTTTTGAAGATACAACCCAAGACCCTTGAACAGCTTAGAAATTTCATTCCAAGGGCTGAGGATAGAGACATTTGGCTTGCTGTCACACTCACAGTCCCTGTTGCTGCCAAGGTGTGCTATGTTAGATTAGCATGATTTTTTTACACTGAAATACTGTGCCTGGAAATGTGTTCTTGCAGTTTCACTAAGGTGCTGAAGCTGTAACTGAGGCTGGGTAATCATTTGCTAGCAACAGATGCTTTTTTTTCCTGTCATCTGGAAACAATAAAGTTGCTAATGGCTGCTACCGTTTGAGTGCCTGGAATCAAGCACGAATATTCAATAAGGGAGCATGTAGTTTGTCTGTAAACTCTTCCAAATACTTTTCCACCCACACCCTCCAGCCAGACTTCAGTTTTACAGATCTAGTAGAGATTGTAGGATTTCCTGTTCTGCTTACTGAGTGTTCTTTTTTTGGGAAAGATTCAAATATTTTAAATTATTTTTTTCCCGTTCCCTTATTGTTCTCTAATCTTATCTAGTGTAACACCTTTAATTCTGCAGTGAGTAGCATTAAATCTTGAAGGTGGGGGCTCAGGAAAGAGTCAGTCATATGCTTGCGCATGCCACTGAAAGGCAAGATCACCTACAGGTAATAACTCCTGGAACTGGGTTTTTGGTTATAGGACATCAGCTTCGGATAGCTGAGGTTTTGACTAATTTCTGTTCGTAAATAATGCCAAAAAGAAAGTTTTTCTGCAATCAGTGTAAGTTTGGGGTTGGGTTTTCCTCAAAGATAGTTGATCTGACTTGATTTGTGAAAAGAGTTCATGTATGAGGTGGGACCAAATTCAAAACTTGTGAGTTAAATCTGTGTTTTGGTGTCTGGAATGATTACTGCTTAGTGGGTAGAAACTGGTAGTAGAGAAAGATTTTTGAAGAGATACTCTCCACTTCCTGGACCAGTAGGTTTTTTTCCAGTACCCGATACTCATTTTGAAACATGTTTCTGATTATGATCATCTGATTGCGAAAATTGCTGTATATTATCATATTTTAACCACTTTCTTTGTAACCTCTGTGACATTGCAGTGGCTAGCAAACAAACAAACAATGAATGCCAGATGAGTTATAATAATCACCACTCAGGATTGTCCAAAAAGTAATTTAAATATCAGTCTGTGTCATGCGAGACTAGTGCTATTTGATAATTTTTCAGTATCTTCGTCTTTGTTCACTGGTGCAGTAGGCAAGGCAGAAATGGAGAAATAAGTGAGATCAGAAGTAGAAACTGGGGTTTTTTTGGCGTTCTGTATATAAAAATAAATCGTTTTTAAAAACTTTTTTTGCAATTTTCCGTTGGCAAGAGGGATGTTAACACACATCTTTGATTAAATGTGGGAGAGGTTTGATCCTGACAATGTTCTACCAGAAGTGACCGACATTAACTTTATGTAGTTATTATTAAAGTGGTTGTTTAATCAGGACCTCATTATACTCTAAATGTCAAGACTGTGACATCTTCAGACATTAGTCAGGGTAGGGGACTAGCTCCCCTGGGGAGTCTGCCTTAAGCCAGTATCGTCTGTTACTGCTATTTTCCTGTGTGGTGGATACGTATTGTGCTTTTGCAAAAGACAAAACTATTACAGACTGATTCCCACTGCCCCCATTTGGGATAGTGACAGTGTATTACAAAACACCTATCGGAAAGCCTTCTCCCCATCCTCTTCATCATCGGGTAAGTTCACAGGGACAATGCACATGTTCAAGAACTGTTAGAAACGAGGAAGAAAGAGGCACTTATGTTCTCCCTATAGTATATTAATGTCAGTTCTGCGATTCATGAAGAAATATCACTGCTTTTTCCTCCTGGTATGTGTGTGCGTTTTTGACACAAACAAAATGAAACATGAAGTAGTTTCAGAGTTCTTCTGCTCTGCCCCCCAGCAAAGATGTTAATCCAGTGTTTTAGCTGAGTGTGGTAATCCTTTGCAGTTGGCATGAAATGTTGCTCTTCTCCGATAAAGCTGGAATCCATCTCATACTGCAGCTGTGTGGCCGTAGTCCTAGGCTCCATATGGTATCTTCACAGGATCACAGAATGGCTGAGCTTGGAAGGTTGGAGGTCATCTGGTCCACCCCTCCTGCTCAAGCAGGGCCACCCGGCCTATCTCTAAGGATGGAGACACCACAACCTCTCTGGGATCCCTGTGCCAGTGCTCAGTCACCATCACAGGCAAAAAGTGTTCTTGATGTCTCCATGGAGGAGCAGAGACCCACCTGCAGCCTGGGGAGGGCCTCAGGCCGGAGCAAGCAGCTGCACCCGAAGAAGCCCGTGGGAAGCCCGCATTGGAGCAGTCGGCTTCTGAAGGACCGCGGCTCAGGGAAAGGACCCATGCCGGAGCAGTTCATGAAGAACTGCAGCCGTGGGAAGGAGTCACATTGGAGGAGTTCATAGAGGGCTGTCTCCAGTGGGAGGGACCTCACGCTGGAGCAGGGGCAGAATGTGAGGAGCTCTCCCCTGAGGAGGGAGGAGTGGCAAGGACAATGTGTGATGGACTGACCTCAGTCCCCATTCCCAGTCCCCCTGCACTGCTGGGAGTGGAGGAAGTAGAGAAACTGGGAGCAAAGCTGAGCCTTGGAAGAAGGGAGGGGTGTGGGAAGGTTTTTAAGATCTGTTTTTCTCTTATTCTACTCGTGTTTTAATTGGTAACTAATTAAATCAATTTTTGTTCTCCAAGTTAGTCTGTTTTGCCCATGACCGTAACTGGTGAGTGATGGGCTTTGCACATGGCCAGCACAGCTCTGGCAGGTCTGATTGAAATGAGCTCTGCATAGAGCCCTGCAAAGAGCCCTCATGCAATCTCCATATGAAACCACGTGAGTGTGTCTGTATTCCTCCCCTGGTTATGTGATAGTGTTGTACGTGGACTTTGTGCTGCACCTGGATTAATAAACATTTCTGGAACCTAAACCAGGAACGGCAAATTTGAGTGGCTCTGCAGAAATGAGTGTGGGATGAGCAGGGTTGAGACAGAGCCAGAACTAATAAATGCTGCTCGTTGGAACTGGCTTTGAGGAGATCGAGGTCTAGGTTACTACTCAAGGCTGAATTACGACTAAAAGTGATGTATAACTTTTGTCCTTTCTTTATTTATGTAATTTTTGAGCAATACAAAAGGAATATAATTACCTACTATTTAACCCTTAATTTATTTTGAAATAAATGTAATTTTAAAAATAAGGATAATCACATTTTCAAGCTCGGAGAGGTATATGTGGAGAAATCCTGCTTTACATTGTAGTAAACTTCTTTTGAGACAGTACTTTTGTAGTTAACTTTCAGTTTATGGTCAGTCCTTGGTTAAAGCAGCAATTGTTTGAATGAGAAATGGGAAACTCAACTTAGTATTCGTAGTAGTATGTAGCATGTTCCTGCCTCCCTGGAGGTGTTTTCAAGGCCAGGCTGGATGAGGCTTCGAGCAATCTGGTCTAGTGGAAGGTGTCCCTGCCCATGGCAGGGGCGTTGGAACTAGATAGTCTTTAAGATCCCTTCCAACCCAAACCCAATCATTCTGTGATGATCGTATAAGATTTTAAAGTGACGTGGCAAAAAAACAGTCTTAAACTATTACGAAGGTTGTTACAACTCGCTGCTAAAAGGGGTTACTTTCAACACCTTTCAATAAAAGGAGGATTTTAACAGGTCTTGTAGTCTGTCTGCAGGGAAAGCTTCAGAGCAAAATCAGGTGGAGACTGAAGCACTTAGTGGTGGGTTTGAGTTTACACCGTAACAATCTGAGCAGAAGGTGATCACCGTGTGGTGTCTGGAGACATCTGGGATTTACTTACTACAGCTTCCCAAAAAGTGCTACTGTTGAAGGAGCTGCAGTTCTTAGGAATTACTGACTTAAAAATCTCAGGTTGTTCAAGACTGAAGTTCTGTACTTCTGTGGGGCTCCAGGTGTAAAGCAGCATACTTCATACTCCAGATTTCTTGTGGCTTATTACGTAGAAAACAACTAATCTCTTCTCTTTTTTTAGAGACTTGCTTCCAGTCTTTTTATCTAACTTGATCTAAAATGATTTATATTGTGCTAATTTTTTTTCCTTTGGTATAAAGACTCTTTTTGGTTAAGAAGGAAAATGTGTGTATTGCAGCATGCAGAGTGTGAATTTAAGTCGTTATGCATCTTGAAGACCTTGTGTCAGCATGGTAAAGGCAAAATCTGTTTTATTTTCTATGCTCTACTGTAATTAAAAATAGAATAGAATACATTCCTTTTAGCCTTTTGTACCTGTAGCGTGAAAATAAGCAAAATCCTGCAACTGACCATACCTGTATTTTTGACAGATGTTGTGAAATGCTGCTAGAGTATGTGATAAAGGTAATAGAAAGGATACTAGACCAAGAAAACAAAATGCATTGACATTTTTGAGTGCCGTGGCTTAGAGGAGTAGCCCCACTCTGCTGCGCATCACAGTGCTGTGAAGCTGAGTAGTGAATTGTGGCTGCATGCTGGCAAATGCAGCCAGTGGACGTTGCTTTTTAGGTCTTTTGTGTGTGGGAGTGGGAAGGAAGGAAGGGTCGGTAGGTGGATAGGGACTAGCTGACTCTTTCACAGCTGCCTCTAAGCCTTTTGATCACAGGCCTTAAAATAGCATGGTTCTCATCTTTGGTGTTTATATGCTGTAGTCAAGCTGATGCATGTTTACATTTCAGCGACTGGTTACCCTTTCATTAAGAAGCAAAAGCACAAGAGCATGAAAGAAGATAGAAGGGAGGCACTGTGATTCTCAAGAGTTAAACAGTCTTTACTCTGAGACCCCAGAAAATGGTATAAAATAACAACACTTGGACATTGTATGTGAAAGTAGGGAGCAAGAACATTTTTGCCATTTGGGGTGCACACATCAACTACCAGCAGATTCCAGTTCTGATTTTGCTGTGATCTCGTAAGAGTTGTGTGGCCCTGAGCAGCTTGTTGGAAGGTGTAAGTTTGCAAAGCATTTGTTTGTTTGATACACTTGTAGTTTGTTTTCTTTTTAGGGTCAGAGTCTCAGGGAGTTTGAGCCCAAGCGTAGGTCACGTCTCGCCTCTGAATTACTTTTATAGTTGTATTTTGTTCATTCTTGGTTTATGTGTGTGCATGCAGATGCACGGTGTCCTCCTCCCCACGTGTGTCTTCTGTGCTGCAGTGTAGTTGTTTGATATTTGGCTTAGGAAGCGTGGCCATGTTTGAACTCCATCCACATCACGTACTAAAATCTCTACCTGTCTCGAAGCCGTAAGATACTTCATATGTGGTTTAGAGAGTCCCCAAAGCTTGAGGTGGGATTCATGTGTGGGAGGTGGTGTTTCTGTTGCTCCGACGAAAGACGGGACTGCAGAGTCAGCAGTGCTTACTGGTTGGTTTCCTGCCCTGGCTGAGGATTTGGCTTACACCCCAGCCAAAGCCAGCTCCATTTTCTGATCAGTCACACGGCGCAGCCTTGGCATGGGAATGCCACTTGAGTGCCAGTGGACTCTTGTTGATGAAAAGCCACAGCCTGGCCACCCATGGTGTTGCCGTGGTCTGTTTGAGCTACGTGTTCACCACATCTCTGAAAATCATAGTCAACATCTACGAGTTTGGTATCCAAATTTGAATATCTGAGGAATTGAGTTACTCTAAAGTACTGTGCCATAACTTGTCTGTGATTTATTTTTTTATTTGAAAAATAAAGCCAGACCTCCTCAGTAAGAGCCTTGAGGCTTATCTGGTGTATTTTGTCATGTTCTATGACAGTACTTGATGTAGTTCAACTAACGGAATGGTTTGGGATTCTTGTATTTCATTAGGTACAACATTGATCCTGGCTTGTACTGTCCATTTTTCTCGCTTGGCGCCTGCATGGAAGGTTTGAACTCTTTGTTCAGTCAGCTCCTTGGAATCTCCCTTTATGCTGAACAGACACAGAGAGGAGAGGTTTGGTCTGAAGATGTGCGCAAGTTGGTAAGTATTGTTGTTCCCAGCGTCTTAAAGGACAAAGGGAAGTTAGACTGCTAACTTCCTGCTAGTTTTTTTAGTTTCAATTTGTAGATGACTGAAAACGACTAGAATGCTATAGGTGCGTATTCTAGCAGTCACATGGCTTTGTCTCATTTTTTAATTTTGTATGTCATCTTTACTTTGAGATTGGTCTTTTGGTTTTTACATCTTTATTTCTCTGCCCTCTGTTTAGGGGAGGGTGGAAGTTAAAATTTGGGCAATAATTTACTCATCAGGTTGCCAGGTTCCCCTGTTTTCTTCCCTCTGTGTATTCACTACCAGTTCTTCTTCACTACTTTTCTACCTCCAGCAAGAGCTGCTGTTCTTTATATCCTGTGGGTCAATTTATAATTACTCCTCACTCTTTCTGTTTTTATTCCTATGATAAATCAGTTTCTGTTATATGGGCTAGAGGCAGTGTTAATACTAATCTGTGACTAATAAGTTTTGAGTGAAATTCACAGAGTGGTGAGGGTTGGAAGGGGCCTCTAGAGATCATTTAGTCCAACCCCCCCTGCCAGAGCAGGATCACCTAGAGTAGATCACACAGGAACAAGTCCAGGCGGCTTTGGAAAGTCTCCAGAGGAGGAGACTCCACCACCTCTCTGGACAGCCTGTTCCTGTGCTCTGTCACCCTCATGGTGAAGAATTGTTTCATCATGTTCAGGTTGAACCTTCTGTTTTCCAGTTTATGGCCATTGCCCCTAGTCCTGTCACGGGACACCACTGAGAAGAGCCTGGACCCATCTTTCTGACACCCACCCTTTAGATATTGATAAGAATTGATAAGATGCAGAAATGGCTGTAGTTTGAAGGACAAGTTGTGAAACTTACGTATATTTTTTTCCAACTAAAATTGCCAGGAGATTTTTACATTAATTATTCCCGGTTTATTTGTCACTTATAATAAATAAGTCTTTGGATTAAAATACTGTCTCTTCAATTTACACGTCTTATCAGTGCTTTCACTGTGGAAATGATACTTTTTTTTCCCTTCAGGCTGTGGTTCATGAAACTGAAGGTTTGCTAGGATACATCTATTGTGACTTCTTTCAGCGACCTGATAAACCACATCAGGTAACATTTATGATCTGATTCCTGCCTGGGTTTTATTTGAGTAATGGCTGTAGCGTTAGGGCCGTTGGTGTTCAGTGTAAGTTCAGTAAAAGCTATCTGCATTTAGAATAAATTAAACAGGGAAAGTCTGTAATTTCAAATGTGGTTTTAGATAAAATATTTTTGTGAGTAACCTTTCATTAAAAAACGTTAGCTGAACTCAGAGTTTTTCTTCTATAGACTGAGAGGCACTATGAAGTGTTGTAGAATGCTGTTTAGAGAAACGGTAGATTTTTAAACACGTATTTTCTGGCCTACTATTTATAAGTAAAAACAATCTGAAATTTTAATACCCTCTAAAGGTAAAAGCTCATAATGAAAATTTTTATTCAAAATTCTTCTTAAAAGTGTAGATGGTTCCAGCCATTGTGGCTCACTCACTCAGGAAGCCCAGTGCCAGGATATTAACTATACGATGCAGTACAGTAGACACCCCACTCTGTAGAAGTATCTGCAGATTATTGCCTTTAGTGAGGTGGCAAGTGGACAAACTTTAAATCTGCATTAGTTTAATATGTTACTCTGTTTTGCCTAATATATTAGGAGTGCTGTGCAGTATATTTTATAAAGAAGTTACTGCTGAAGAACGAGGAGAGAACTTAATATATAAATTATGGATTTGGTATGCCATTAATTTCTTTGAGCTGGTTGTATTTTTGAGAAAAATGGAGAGACTTTAATAATTCTTAAAAAAAAAAAAAATTTATTTTCTAAAAAGCAACACGGTCTTTATGGAATAAGGTACTTTCCTTATGAATATGAAGCAAATAATAAAGATGGAGAAACAGCGAGCTGCTATTGAATGATGCTGTTAATGATCATTGAATTCAACTTGTGTAACTGAGTATATGTTTAGGTTGGATTTAATAATTTCATCATTGTTTTAATATAATTGTTATAATGACGTTGGCTCTCCATACGTTTGCTTTTATCTTGCAAAGGATTGTCACTTTACAGTTCGAGGAGGCAGGCTAAGAGAAAATGGAGAGTACCAGTTGCCTGTAGTTGTTCTTATGCTTAGCCTGCCCCATTCAACAAGGGGTGCACCAACGCTACTGAGTCCTGGAATGATGGAGAATCTCTTCCATGAAATGGGACACGCTATGCATTCTATGCTGGGAAGAACTCGGTACCAACATGTCACTGGTAAGAAAGTTAGAATAGTGATCTTTTTGTTTTAGTTAAAAGTTTAATTTCTAGACGAAGGGAGTAGATTAAGAAAAAAAAAAAAACCTCAAAACAAGAAAAAAAGGGTATGGACCAGAAGTGGTTGAGTCATATCAATACTTCTACGTTTTGATGGCTTGAAAATACAGTATCAGATCCCGAGGTACTATCTAAAACCTAAACAAAAAACACATGAATATTATTATTCTCCTAATAAGAATTAGGCATTTGTATGTCGTCTTTCTGTATTGCTGATCTTTGTTCTTGCAAAGAACACTCTTGCAAGTTTGCCTTATGTAGAGTCTATAATAATGGAATAATTGGAGAATTGAAAATAAATTAGGCTAAACTTGTATGTAGTGTAAAAACACTACTAATCCTGGTTTGGAAAATATTTAGGAAATTGAATTAAGGCAAATTAGTAAATTAGTTCTTGCAAAGAGCATATGCTAGGAATATGGAAAATTTGTAAAGCCAGGCCTTTTCTAGTTGATTCTAATTAAATCAAAGTTGGTAAATTAAAAGTGTATTGTATTTGCAAGCATGATTAACTGGTAGACCTTTTTACCATACATAAATGAACATGAATGAATATATAATCACAGGGGAGTGGATGCACGGAAAAGGAATATTGCCTTTTTCCCTTCAGTCCCTCTTCTCAGGCAGTGGCAATGAGTGTATTGGCTGACAGCTTGTAGGCTGTTCTGGCCGTCTGCAGTTGTGGCAAATGGGTCAAAGATGTTCTGGCAAAAGCTGCGTGGCATGCTACTTTTCTTACCTGAAAGCTGCTTGGTATATCCTCTTTCCTCTTCTATAATAGCGTGCTGGAAATCACATTTGCTGTAGACATTTACTTATTTAAAAAAAAAAATCAAACCCACAATCATACAGTTGAAATTGTAGCTCCCTTCTCTGAAGGATTTTTTTTGTGTTTTATGCTAATGATACAAAGGGAAGTCCATGGTATCTCAGTTTCCAACAGATACTTCGCACCCAGGGACAAAATATTCTATCTTATGTCATCCACCTACAATGAGGCTGAGCTGTTTGTAAGTGTGTCACTACTGGACATTGTTAAAACAAATGAACACTGTATATGCTCTTGCAGTATAAGCTCTGTATATGGGGACAATTAACTGCTCTCTCTCACCCCTTCCACTCCTCTGGCCTACCTCATCTTGTCATCCAGGAGTGCTTATATGCCCAAAGTAACTGCTTTGGTGGGGTTCTCTTGTGATTAATTGTATTCATCTTCATGTCAAAGTCTTGAAGGGGCAGGAAACAGCTAATTTTGAGGCTCAGACTTTCCATAAGCCCTTGTGTATGGTTTCAGCATTGCCTTAGCTCCAGGCAGTCCTGGGTCCCGGCGGATTTCACTCCAGCTCTAGCATTGCAAAAGCAGTGTTGGAGGTCAGTCATGTTTCTGGAGAGAACCTGTTTTTTTGGGGGTTTGGAATGTGTGACAATCAAATGGCTCCTTCCCTGGGCTGTCTGCTAGGGGCCATCTGCTCTCCTGAGACACTGGGGTGGCAAAGTGTGGAAGCAAGATGACTCCAGGCTGTTGTGAGAACAAAAAATTATACAGGCTTAGTTGAGATGCACTGAATATGTGACATCTTTCCTACTCTCCCCGCCTCCATTTTCTGATTAACATAATGTTAATATTAACATTAATAATCAGGAACCCATTTTGCTGTTAATGGGCCTAAAACTTGGATAATACTGTATGTTTTTGACTTAAGATGTGCTTCTTTTTCAGTTAATCTGTCCCTATACTATATGCATTTATTGATTGTTTAATGCCTCAGTGTGTGTGTGTATAAGATTTTTTTTTTTTAAAACTTAGTTGCTATTTCCATTTTAGTTTATCATGAGGTAGAGAATATCTACATCTGTTTCACAGGATGACTAACAGCAATAAATATTAGAATGACTAGGAAAGATACTGGTGAAACCTCATGTGATGCTTGGGCATGGTTTTGTGTCTCTGGTCTGAAGGTGAATTCAAACTGAAGTAGGTGTGGAGAAGAGCTACAGTGGATAGTCTTTTAGACTTTACGTGGCCTTCAGATAGTGATGGATGAGAGAGAATGTAGTTTCTCTCAATTTAGGAAGTAAAAAACAGTGTTGGTCTGAAAACATTGAGTATAAGCAGATTATTAATTCTGATTAAAAATTAGAGAAATATTTGTGAAGAACAGAGGAGGGATTTTAAAAAATAGATTTCAAGAAAGAATAGTAGAAGCAAAAGCCATACTTACGTTTAAGACTGGTTTTGAATGTTGATTTGATATTGTCTCCAGCAGACAGGGATCGAGGTGATGACCCAATGGGTCCATTATTAAAGTGACAACTTTGTACATCCCTAACATGAATCTAGAAATTTGAAATGCAGCTTTGATTTGCTTATGTGTTATCCTACTTCTGTTGTGTAAGGTGCTGATAAAGATCAGAATAAAAATAAGGTTTTTGGGAAAGTGCTTTTTTGAAAATACTAACTGCTAGGATATTACCTCATTGCACTTACTTAGAACAAGTCTTCCGTCTGCAAGTGTTCCTTGGATGAATGACTTGGTTTTATAACGCGAGGTTAACATAAAGCGTAAGTAAGCTCAGCAAATAGATGAAAGCTAAAAATTATAACGGTGAATGGGATTAAGGCAGAGTTTTATTTACATTGTAGTTTGATTTAGGTTTAGGACACTTAAATAGATTTGGTGTTTTATGTAGGGCCAGTTTGGCTGCAGTCTGGTTTAGTTTAAAAAGGGTGTGATCCAGGGCTTTATAAGGTGCCTCACCCAGCTGTTCAAATATTTTGTTTTACTTTGTGATTTATAGTAAAATGTGTAGGATTATAATGAAGCTTTTCTGGCAATATGTACAATAATGCTATGGAAATAAAATATTGACTTAATAAATGAAAGAACATTAAAGTTCACCAAAAGTCCAAACTGAAATTTGCAAAACCTTTTGGGAAGCATTAACTATTTGTGTTAATGACAATAGCAGATGCTAATGTGTACAATTATTCTACCTCTAGGAACCAGATGTCCTACTGATTTTGCTGAAGTTCCCTCAATTCTGATGGAGTACTTCGCAAATGACTATCGTGTGGTTAACCAGTTTGCAAGACATTATAAAACGGGGCAGGTAGGGGAAATTAATACATAAAATATTGAAAACAGGAATAAATGTATTGCGGAAAATAATCATGTTTTTATCTGTTATTTGTTAATAATGTTTGAAGTAGAAATGAACAATAAATAGAAATTATTTTAATATTATAATTTCAGTTATTCAGAAAAAAATGTTAATCTTCTCATTGCAGAGAAAATAAATGTAATCTGTAAAAGAATACCAGACCCTTATATCCAAGGTTCCAGTTACATATTTAAAACTCTCAACCATCTTTTCCTACAAAGCTTATGTAGTATCTACACTACACAGACTTAGTGTCGTAGGTGAACCACTTCCCTGTGCATCGAGTTATGTGGAATGTGTTAATTTAGTTACAGGTAAGTTACGACAAAAATATGTGATTCATTATTGAACTGTGTAAAGTCTTTCTTAAAGTCAGGTACCAAGTCATGGAAATAAATGGAAATTATATGCAGTGTTTAAATTTTTAGCACAGTTTAAGGTAGCGATTGAAATATTTGGTGATGAAAAGTGTACTGCTTTATTTAGTATTGCATTAGGATTAGATTATGGCAGTCATGAATATCTGCATTAAAACTCCAATACCTGTTTTGCATAGAATAGCTTTATATCTGCCTACTGCAAGGGTCTACTTTGTATGGGAAATACAGAAAAAACAACCCTTTTTGGAGCAAGGTGACGTTGAGTCGTGGCTTTAATGCATGGCAGCAGAACATAACTTACATTTGCACAGCCATTTCAAAAGTACAAACCAGTAAACAATAACCAAAGATCTTCTTCTAGTGCTTTTGACCAAGGCAAGTTTCGGTGTACTTAGATGCGATGGTTGGAGAATAGACTAGCCATCAGTGCAAAAACAAGAAAGCCGACTAAACTGTGCAGTGTTACACTTGATTGGAGGATTTTATCCAACACTAAGCATTCAGTATATTTCAGTATGCTGAACTTCTATTTCAGTAGATACTGTCAGAGAAATTTGCTCTGTAAATCCGGTTTCTTTTTTACAGAGCAATCATTTCTGCAGAATTGATTGCAGTAAGAAAGTCTCTTTGAAACCTGGGAGTTAAAAGTACTCAGTTCAGGAGTGTTCATCATTTATATGTTTGAGTCCACATACCGAAATACTGCTTTCTAGTGTTCTCTATAAAGTTCATGTAGTGTTTAAACATTGTGGAGTTCATCTGATTGCCTATGAGTTCAGAGAATGAGCCTGGCTAAAACATCTGAAAGAGATTTGTGGAACATTATTTATGGCTTTGTATTTTCAAAATGGCTTAACAAATCTAAACCATGTTTAGTTGCAGTGCAAAAGTTAAGAACCAGACACTGTGTCCCATTTGGCATTTCCATAAACTTCTCCTGTTTATTGGTGGTGAAATTTTGCCCTTTCAGACAGCAATAGAGGGAGGCTTAATGTAGAAATTCAGTCTTGAAGGAGGCAAGAATGGATAATGTTGGAGGATGAGAAAAAGAGCCTGAAACTGCTGTGGGGATTCTGAGGGCTTTAGATGGCTTCCTTTTACTTGATGTTTTAAAAATTTAGAATGAATTTTTAGCCATTATCCAACATATATAAATCTGCTTTTGCTTATGTTTGTTCATCTAAGGTAGTTTTAAGAATCTGGTGTCAGATTTCTGTATGTGTCATTTAAATAAGAATAGATTGAAGTAATCTTTTATGTTCTTGAAATTTAGTCATTGTTAGAGCAATTACTTTTGTCTGTTGTGTATATGTTACAGAATACTACCTGTATTCTATAATCCCAGAAAACCCCAATGCTCTTACATTCACTTCACAAAAATTCTCTTTGGTCTTACATTTTCTGTGCTTGTTCCCCAAATAATTTTTTTGGTGTGCAAATAGAAACTTGAATCAACGTTTCCTTCTGCAGTTTCATAGAATCACAGAACGGTTTGGGTCCTGTCACTACAGGCCCTTGTAAAAAGTCCCCCCCAGCTTCCTTGTAGCCCCTTCAGGTACTGGAAGGTGCTATAATGTCTCCCCAGAGCCTTCTCTTCTCCAGGCTGAACAAGCCCAACTCTCTCAGCCTGTCCCCATAGCAGAGGTGCTCCAGCCCGCTGAGCATCTTCGTGGCCTCCTCTGGACTCGCTCCAACCAGTCTATATGCTTCTGATATTGAGGGTTCCACAGCTGGACGCAGCACTCCAGGTGGGGTCTCACCAGAGCAGAGTACAGGGGCAGAATCACCTCCCTTGGCCTGCTGGCCACACTTCTCCTGATACAGCCCAGGATACAGGGCTGTAGTTTTTTAGTTATTTGAAAGTAAAATGAGTTCACTTTACCCACTTTTCGAAAAGAAATAAGGAAGGTGGGGACAACAGTGAAAATGTGACATTTGTAGAACTATTTCATCCAAATGTTCCGTATGACAATTTTTATTAAGTTTCTTCTTATGAATAAAGAGGCTGAGCTTTGCTGTGTGAGAAGGATCTTTCCTGCGACGACAACACTAACATAGCTCTGCTGGATGTGGACAGAAGGAGTTTTTACTTATCTAGCTTGTTGAGGAAGCAGTGCCGATAATTTCAAAAATCATCCTTCTTTTGGCATCGCTGCATCTATGCTATATTTGTGCACGTAACTTTTGGGTAGCGTTATGTTTAACACCACTACTGAACATAATTGGGTCAGAAAAACTTGGTAGCGTAGCCTCAGCTTATGATTGCCTTTGCCATAAAAGCCAATTGTAAAAGGACTGGTCCTGAGGATCCTCACTTAGGATCAGTGGTTGTGGGAAGAGGAGGAGAAAGAGGTGTTGCTTTGATTATTAAAACATATGAACTGTTGAAAACTGTTTTTCTAGCAGCAGTGCAGAAAAAAGATTTAGTGGGCAGGCTTTCAAAGAGAATGCATTACACACATAGATGTGGATCATGAGGATCTGGTTCAAAATATCTTGAAGTTTATAGAGAGCTTGTTTCTGCTTTCTGTGCATTTTGGATGGTTGTGCTGCTGCTGAGTGAAAAAGCTTGCAAATTCTTCTGGCAAAAGAAGCAATTCTTGTGAATGTAGTTCAGAAAGCTGGCCAGCACAAAAACACTTGTTCCAAGAAAGTAGCAAGACTAGATTTCCTTTCATCTGAAAGATAACTCAAAACACAAAATCCTTGAGGGAATAAAAAAAAGGAACAAGAGAAGACTGTGTTAATTAGTTACTGAAGTTGAATTACTCGGGTGAGCTCATGAAGTCAAGCTGTAACAAAATGACGTCGTAGCAGTGCTGAAGCAGACATCTGATGCGTGCGTACCATTTTGTATCACCAAGTCAAGCTGTAACAAAATGACGTCATAGCAGTGCTGAAGCAGACATCTGCGTACCATTTTGTATCACTGTGTGTGCTTGTTTAATTCCAGGAAGTTCACAGATATGTGGTGGGTCTTTTGAGTTAAATAATTTTAAACTTGTGTGTCTTTGGAGGCTCTCTTGAACAAAGGCCACTATTTCAGCTGTTCAAATTCGAACTGACTTAATTTTTCACAAAGATGGAATTACAAAGGCAGTGTTGTATTAGCATGACTACAAGAATGAGCCCACAGGTAGTAAACTGTTGTGATGTGTCGCGGTCACTACACAGCAGTAAGGAGTTAAGTGTGCTTTGGGACATGGGGAATTCTGTTCTTTTAGCCACCATGGCAAACACGCTGAAAAATTCATGCCAAGATCTTAAAGTTACTTAATACCGAAGGATGGAAAAGTGGAACCCAGAGTAAAGCATGTAGTGTTTAAATTTAAAAAAGAGAGTGGTTATTCAATTAACATAGTTTTATCCAAAGCTTTGTGAAGTCTTTCTTTTAGAAGGAGGATAACCATTTGATTCTGGTTTTATCAGAGAGCACATATCTGAGGATAAGTAAAAGAATCATGCAGACTTTTTTCCCCTTAGCTGATTATTAAGGGCTTGTATGAGATTGTAATGGAGCAAGGAGAAATAGTTTCTGTTGCCTGAAACAGTGTATGTTCTTTGCTGCGTTCAAGACCTCAGCATGTCTGTAGGCCTGACATTCACAGAAACAAACTTCGGAGAGGAGTGGTGATTTTTGAAAAACCCTCTGGAGTCTAATTTTGGTTCCCTGAAGTCTTGAATTTTAAAATCTCAAAGGTGCTGTGGGAAAAAATAAGTGATCTCCTTCTTATTGATCTTTCAATGTAGTCTAATTTTGACAATATTTGTTGGTGCCAAATTCTACTTGGCTTGTGAGTTATGATCATAACACAATCTCTGAGCCAGTTCAGTAGCACGAGTAGATTGAAACAAACATTTATGTCTTTTTCTCATGTGCCTTTTTGTCAATAGGTATTTTCATAAGAATGATTTGTAATTTCTTGTTGGTTTTAATCTGCTCAAACAGCAGAGCTTGATCTTCAGGGCAGAGTAGATCTACATTGTTTGTTTGATATTCATATGGCTGCAAAAAAAAAGATAAAAAGATTTTCTTGGAGTCTCTTGGTATCACCTACGTTTTCCTTGGTCTCTAGAAGGTAGTGCTAAGCCATGTCCTGTGCAAGAGATTTTAGTACATTATTAATGATCATTGTGTGTCTCCCCTCAGGAGTTCAATTTGGAATAGGATAGATGCTTGTAGCCAAACATAAGGAAGAAACGGGTGAATGCAGAGGCTGTCTTTTCAGCCCTCTTCTCTGGCTTGAGATCAGTCATTTGCAATACAGTCAGAAGAAGGCAAGATTATCTTGTGTGGCAAGTCTGTGAGAAATGCTTAGCTCTGAACTGAGAATTAGACCTGCTTCTGTTGTTTCTTGAGCAGTGCTGGATGTGACCAACTATCCCAGGGAGCGTACAGTCTGTCCGCATCGCCAAACCTCGCTGCTCTGTGCCCCAGTGAACTGCAAACTTGGATTTCCCAATTCAGTTGAGGATCTCTGGGACTGTGGTTTACCAAAATGCCAGTTAGAAAAGTCTTAGTGTCTTTTGTTCTATTTAATTTGTGTACCAGCTGAAAGCCTGTGTACTTAACTTCCTCTTGCCATCATTTAATGTAGCCGAAATACAATATTGAAAATCCGTTATGCTGAAAGAGCTGGTTTGACCTTACTGGTAGGAGTGCTCTTGGCTTTAACAGTCTTAAATTATTACTGTGTAAAAAATACAGGTTTACTGTTGCCAAGCTTTTGGATGTTCAGCTCTTTTAACACTGACAAATTACAATTTAATAATTCCCATCCAGTTTTCTCATACTTCACTGTATCCAAAATACAGGTGCCCCTAGAAGAAACCAGTTTTGTGTGGTTCCATACTGCACTACTTCACTAGGAAATGAAAGCTTCCAAAAAGCTGCCAAAACTTGCTGCTAGGTTTGGTGCTTAATAGCAAAATCTGTTCAAAATCCTGTACGTTTCCTTACATAAGGGTTTCTTACATGACAGCTGAAACTGTGTTTGCAAACCCACATGTGCTTTAGTTCCAAGATGGTAAGTCATTGAAGTGCATACCTTGCTCTGTGTAAGAGGATGAGACAAGAGATGTTCATAGAACCAGGAGAAAAATTGTCCAACCAAAGTACTTTTTGCCATTTGGCTGGAACAGGTTGCCCAGAGAAGTTGTGGATGCCCCATTCCTGGAAGTGTTCAAGGCCAGGCTGGATGAGGCTTTGAGCAACCTGGTCTAGTGGAAGGTGTCCCTGCCCATGGCAGGGGGGGTGGGACTGGATGATCTTTGAGGTCCCTTCCAACCCAAACCATTCTATGATCTATGATTTGTAATTTTTTTCTATTTTGCTTCTTGTCTTAATAACTTTTCTACATAATTAAGTCGTAGTTGAACAGTACTAAATCCAACCTTAACGTAGCCAGCTACTAACACCTTTATTACTGTGGGTAACTGCCCATTTACTCTTACTCTAGTAGTCCAAAATCACCATGTAATTTTTATATTTGGGAAGAGTAAATACTGGTCTAACAAGGGTATACTGTAGGACAGACTTCATGTTCAGTGGTTCATTTTTCTGTGTTGAAATTTAAGAGCTGTGCACATTTATGAGAGGCAAAATAGTGGGGGGTGTTCAATCCCATTCTTGACCCAGCAACATTTGTCTTGGAGAAGAAGTTACAAGCCTTGGCAAACGACTGCATGAAACAGCTGTACAGCTGGAGAGTTTTTCTTATCTGCTTCAACTTCCAGATCCCACACAGTTAACTGATAACATTTTCCTCACTTACGTGGAACTTCTCTGGAGTTGGGGTTTTATTCTGTGAACATTAGTATTGTTTGTCTTGGAAGTCATATAATTTGCACAGAATCTAAATACATGGCTCTGCCACCAGGATCTGCAGACTTTCTTGTATTATTTCTTCAACACTTCAACACACTGTTAAAATGTAGGTATGATTTTAGAGTTCAGTGTAATACCAAACATCTGTATTACATTGTACAGCTTCTAGTAACTTTCTTTGTATTTTAGAACGAACCATATTTAATATATCCGGTTAATAAAACTGCTAGCATTCATATACAGATATTCTTAAAAATCTAGCATTAAAAAGTTCTTTGGATATACCTGTAGACATCTGAATAGAAAGTCAAAAAGAGTTTGCTTAATGACTTAAGAAATGTCTCTGACTTTCAGCCAGTGATGGCATGAATAATTTTACTGTCACAGATGTGGAATAAATGCAACTTGGTTAAAAATTTCAAAGGGGAGATATTTATTGTTCAGTATGACCAAACATTTTTATGTGGGTTAAGGTAGGCCTGATGCTGTCCCAGTTGAACCGTGCCAACTCAGTGGGAGTTACATGGGCCTCCATGTAAATCTAAGAGAATTATGCTCAAAGACCAACAGGAGAAACTATTATAACATCTGCTTTTAAAGATGGATGAGCTGGGAGGACTTGAACTGCCTCACCTGTTCTTTATCTCTAAAGGTAGTCATAATATTTTTATCAGGCATATAAGGAAACATAGGATCAATTTATAGAAAAACAAACTTAACTGCCGATATCTTAATTGCCCATCTGATGCTTTGTTTAGCAAATGAGATTCCCTTCCTCAATGCAAGGCACTTCAAATATGTTTTAATTACCACTAGGAGTTTTTTCTTCTTTTCGTCTTTAGCCTTTTCGAGCAGTAAGCATAATATTTACAAATATACAACAATTCTAAATATGTTCTAACTTTGGTTTTTTTACTTCAAGCCACTACCAAAGAACATGGTGTCCAGACTATGTGAATCCAAAAAGGTGTGTGCTGCAGCTGATATGCAACTCCAGGTATGTTCTTTGCATTCTTGCCTCTACTCTCTCTCTCGAATTTACAGAACATATTTTAATTCTTATAATTTCACCAAATTTAATGTACAAGTTCTATAAATATATGCAAATTAGCTGAATGAATTCATTTTAATATTGATTTTCATGTTTGTTTTTGTGAAGGGATTCTGTGCTGTCTGCTTAAAGCTAAATCATGAAATCACAGAATGGTTTGGGTTGGAAGGGACCTCAAAGATCATCTAGTTCCAACCCCCCTGCCATGGGCAGGGACACCTTCCACTAGACCAGGTTGCTCAAAGCCTCATCCAGCCTGGCCTTGAACACTTCCAGGGATGGGGCATCCACAGCTTCTCTGGGCAACCTGTTCCAGTGCCTCACCACCTCCTCTGTGAAGAATTTCTTCCTGATATCTAATCTAACCCTCCCCACTTTCAATTTAAACCCGTTACCCCTTGTCCTGTCACTACAGGCCCTTGTAAAAAGCCCCCCCCAGCTTCCTTGTAGCCCCTTCAGGCACTGGAAGGGGCTATAAGGTCTCCCCGGAGCCTTCTCTTCTCCAGGCTGAACAAGCCCAACTCTCTCAGCCTGTCCCCATAGCAGAGGTGCTCCAGCCCTCTGAGCATCTTCGTGGCCTCCTCTGGACTTGCTCCAACCATCTTGAAAACCACAGCTCTTGAAAATGGTTGGGTTATCTGAATTCCCAAATGTGATTTAAGTCTGAGTTCTTAAATTAACAGTATCACTTAAGTACAGCTTGCAGTAGAATAAGTGTTGTTTACCTTTGGACCACAGAAGTGTAGCAGGATTGAGAGATACAGACCACCTTAGTAAAATCTGACCAACTCATTTATTTACTAGAATGTGATTTGAGCTCCTTGTCTTCTTCCACTCCAGTATGAAAGTGGCCACACGTTACTGCCATCAAAATTGGTGGCTGAGCTATAAGGCTGTAAGACTTCTCTCTCACTGTGTTAGAAGCAATAATTAAATTAATAAATCTTTGTTTTCTGTGAGTAGGTCTTATTGATTAGTCATTCCCATAAAGAAACTATTAGTGTTGCCTTTCTTCAAAGGAAGGAAAGGAAATTAGGGTTCTATCTAAAATAGATATTTAGTTTTTTTCAGTCCTGTAGCAGCAGTTCTCAGATGTGAACAGCAGCATCAGCATCCAGACAATGGGATTTTTTTTACAGTAAGATTTCAGCTGCATTTGGTATGCTACAAGCTTCTGCTGTGTGTTTTTATGATTTCATTTTCCTTGTTTTACCTTAAGCTAGAATCATATAATTTTCATTTTTACAGTTGACTTAGTGTTTAAGATAACTCTGCTAGTACCTTAATAAAGGTTAGTCATTATTTTTGAGATGTGGAAAGAAACAAATTTAAAGATCAGATCTTCGTAAATCTTCGCTTTAAAAAGTGCCTGAATGATTGCAGCCCTGTGTACAAACATGAGTTACTCTGGTTAACTGAAGTTGATTTAAAAGTAAAACTTAGTTAAATATTTACAGTTAGCTCTGTGCAGTATTTATAGCGATTTAAAACTAATAAGAATACTGGAGTGTGGACCTGTAAATGTAAACATGTCAGTTGCACTAATCAAAACCAGACTTAACCCTCTTTTCGGTCTATACAACTATTTTTCATTGGTTAAACTTAACGGATTTTTGAATTGTGCTTTCAGCACAGCACTGGCTGTCATTGGCCAGTGCTGGCTGTGCAGATGTGAACAAGGAAGGTGCTACCTGTGGCTATACCTCTGTGACATGAAAATAACTGCACCCTGTCTGCAGGTCTGATTTTTAAATGCATACTCCTGGCTTTGAAAGGTTCTCATATAAGTATAACTAAGAATCCAGAAAGAACATGGGCAAGAATATATTTAATTGACATAGGAGGAAAAAAAAAAAAAACCCAAACCAATTCTGGATTAAAATAAAATTTATACTGAGAATGCTTAGTGGTGGACTTCTGTTCATGAAGTCCACCAACACAGAATAATTTGACAATGTACAGACTAGTAAGTACCAAAGTGATGATCAAGTGCTTTCACATGCACCCATTCTTTACTGGTGTGTCCATAACAGCTTTATACAGATCCAACAGGTTTCTTTTTGACTTGTAATATCTATTTGCTATAATCTTGTCAAGGGTCAAGGTTTGAGACCAAATTGACAGTGTGGGGGCTGAATGGGCTTGGATACCGAGAACACTTTAAAATCACAGGCATATTAACAAGTGACATGGCCCCCCTGTCCTGTTGCAGGGGAGATGGTGTGCTCCAGAAGTAGCTCAAGGACGGGTCATTGCATCAGTCCCATGGGGTGGGCTGTGCAATTCCCCTGCCTCTGTTGGCCCTTGTCTGCTCCTGGGGTTTCTGTAGGGTCTGTCCCAGAGTGACTCCATACCCCTCAGCTTTAGAGCTGGGAAGAGAACACCCAAGTCTGATGGGCTGAAATTCCTGCAGGCGCCCAATGATTGACTGGTGTTGGCAATGCTGCAGTGATTAAGCAGGCTGCTTGCCCTCAAGTTACTCTTGTGTAACTAATGTTCAACCAGTCTCAACCACTGCCAAATGACCACAATGACACATTGAATAATATTATTCATTTCCTACTTTCAGCACCATGTTTTTAAGAGATTCCAAATGGTATACCCACAGAAGTATGCACACATTTCAAAGAGACAGACTGGCAGAGCCATTCTATTTATTAATTCAGACAAAACGTCCCAGAGAAGTTGACTGAATGGCAAATATAAAGTTCATACATTCCTTTGTAGAAGTGTGTATTGTTATTCATGCAGATTTAAAAGTATTCATTGAAGAAAAACATACATTTCAATCTGCAGATGCCAAAGTGTATATATGTACTAATGCATATTCCTGAAAAAACTGTGAATAATGACTATAATACCTTTCCTTCAGACCCTGCAAAGAATATATTCTATATTGTCAACTAGATGCTATGCTGTAAGCCATATTTGACCTTTAAAAGAAAGAAAAATGCTAACAAATTTTCCTGCAGTGGAGAACATGTCTAAGGGTTCTTTTATGGTCTGCTCAGAAAATAAGTCTATTGGCTTGTGAAAATAAGAAATGATGCTGGTTTTTCATCATAACTATAATACTTCTGCATTTTCTTCCAGCTCACGTAATCAGTTACTCAGGAGGAAAGATAGGAGGATCCATGCATCATCTTATAGGGCTTTTGCCATGTAGACTGAGTCCCAGAGTCTTTCAGTCAGTAATAACTTCACTTGAATATGCTCAGCTTTTTACACATTAATGCTGTTAAGCAGACAAAGAGCTAGAAAGAACAGGAATCAAGTTAACCTAATAAATACCAATGTCAGTGCAAAATAGAGAGACCGTATGAAGATGGATAACTGTTTTATATTCTTAGGTCTTATGGGGAATGGGCTTTACTGAAACTAGAAATGATCTTCTAGCTACTGCTTAATATTAAGTGTTTGCACGCTCCTCAGCAGTATCACCTAAAATCCTGTGGTCCTGGGATTTGTTTCCCTTTCCCATTTCAAAGGCCTGTGTAAACACACAGAGCTGTGGTTTGTAGATGGGAATGCTTATGGCTATAAAGTTCATCCAAGTTTATTTTCAGGGATGGATTTTTATTTTTTAAACTATGCTGTCCAGGTGGCCTGGCTCACAGCTTTCTTCCCACGCTTTGCATGTGCCAGGACTGGGGAAAGCTTATAGCTGGCCTCAGTGACTTATTTCCCTATCACCAAGTTGTTTCGTAGGCAGTCCCTTTCACTGGCCTTCAGCTGACATTTCCCTACTGCCTAGCTGGGAGCTGAGCTTTTGCTCCAGGTCCCTGACCACGAACTGCCTGACTCCAAATTTTACTTCAGAAAAGGTCCACTGCAGTGCAGTCTGCTCCGTCTCGTGAGGAACACTGAAGAGCAACTGCAAACAGGTCCTAACAGAGCTGGGAGACAGGAAAAAAGAGAATCAAGGTGGTGCTGAAGCAAGATGCTAAATTCTGTTGTCAGATGCTGGAGTTCCTCATGTTTGGTTTGGGTTTTGGGGGGAGGAGAGGGAAGTCAGTGTGAAATTACTCCTGTAGAGAGTCACAAAGGCCTAAGGTGACAGGAGCAAGTGAGTTTTGTAGGACTGTTACATGAGGTCATTTTCAGATCTATTCATGGTACTTACTCTTGGTCATACTCTCAGTCACCCTTACTACCATAAATGCTGCAGCTTTTGTTAAACTTTGTTTAAAAAATGAACCAGGATTCTAGACAGCAGCTCAGAGGGTGAGAAGTACAAGAACAGGCATTGTGAAGCCTTTCTCTTCTAAGTTAAGAGTAAAAAATATTGTAGTTTTTACAATCTAGTATAGGTTTCTCTTTAGATTTTTAGTTTATCATGTTAACAATATAATGATGGAAAATTTCAAATCCCCCTGCAAATTCTAGTTTAAAAACCAAAGTACTCTATTGTTTGCCATTTGGTGCAATGTCTTCATGGAGTTATCCTCTGAACAGATACTTGCTACTTACTCTGGGTTTGTAGATGGGCAATGTTAAGTGCTTGCATCTCTTGTTCAGTGTTGCCACCTGGGACACAAAACTTGCAACGTCATTAATGGCGGATTGTGCAAATTTAGGTCTTACTGACCTCTTTTCTCCTATTTAGGCATGTAGGAATCAAGCAGGAAATTCGGAAGAAGCTCCTAAAAGTCATGGCTTCTTGACCTCTCTCCTTATAGCCCTCAGTTTTTCTTGGGGGGGGGGGGGGGGTGGGGGGGAGAAATAAATTTACGCCTTTATCATTTGTCAACAAACACTGCCAAAGAATTTATCAAAATTCTGTAAGTTAAAAGAGAGGTTATTCAGACTGAAGGAATGTGGTCCTTTTAAAACAGTCACTATTTTGGTGAAAATATATGTTTTGTCCAGCCCAAATAAAATAAATGCTGAATTCTGATAAATTGTTAGATACTTCAGAATGTTTTTTGTACCAAAATTTCATATTTTCACAGATTGAGGGGGTTGTGTTACTCAGATTGTATAAAACATTCGTTCTCCATGGATGGAGAATGCCTTCAGACAACCTTTTCTCCATAGAATTTCTGTATTTCATGGTTATAATTCCTAAAACGTTGTGTTTATCTCATGTGGAATGGTATTGCAGTGTCCCTGGGAGTGTGACTGGGCCTGACTCTCTAGCCAATTTTTTGCTTCATCCCTTGCACAAAAGCTTTTTGAGGCTCCCTACTGTAATTTTTCCTGTGAAATATGCCTTCCAGAAGATGGTCTGACCTGAATTCTGGTTGAAGTATCTGGATCCATCAAACTTCTCACAAATCATAGAATCACAGAATGGTTTGGGTTGGAAGGGACCTTAAAGACCATCTAGTTCCAACCCCCCTGCCATGGGCAGGGACACCTTCCACTAGACCAGGTTGCTCAAAGCCTCATCCAGCCTGGCCTTGAACACTTCCAGGGATGGGGCATCCACAGCTTCTCTGGGCAACCTGTTCCAGTGCCTCACCACCCTCTCCGGGAAGAACTTCTTCCTGATATCTAATCTAAACCTCCCCACTTTCAATTTATACCCATTCCCCCTTGTCCTGTCACTACAGGCCCTTGTAAAAAGGCCCCCCCAGCTTCCTTGTAGCCCCTTCAGGTACTGGAAGGTGCTATAAGGTCTCCCCGGAGCCTTCTCTTCTCCAGGCTGAACAAGCCCAACTCTCTCAGCCTGTCCCCGTAGCAGAGCTGCTCTAGCCCTCTGAGCATCCTCACAATATCTTGGGTTGCACAGCAGTGGATGTCCTCTTCTGTCTTTCCTGCACTTCCACAGAATAGGAAATCTTGATATTAAAATAAATTAAATGCTGCAGTTTTTTTCAGTGATGGCACACGCTGAGCCTTGGCATTGTCTTCTGTCCAGGACTATTTCATGTTTACTGTTGAAGTGCCAGATACTCTGCTTTGTTATCTTTGCTTGAAAAGTCTTTTTCTTGATGCTGCTTTCCTGATTTCCAAACACTTCTGTAACTTAGTCATTCATCGCTGTTCTGCTGTTGTTCACATGCTTCTGCACAAAAATGGCCTGTGAACCAGCTCGTACCTCTGACAGGGGACCCTCCTGGTGCAGTGTGATCTCAGACTAATCTTACACTGCAGCCGTTTATTGCTCTGATTGTGAGAGCTAAAGTAAAGGAAGCATCTTTTGTAGCCTTAGCACTGCGCTGTTGGAGTGCTCTAGCAGAAACTCGGGGGCAACAGCAGCTCCATGTGCAGCTGCTTTTGCACTGTCTGGGCTGTAACTTGCCCCTGCAGGTGTGATGTGTTCTCGTGGCTGCATGCACGTGTCTTGGAATAGCTTATTTGGCTGTGTCCACTCAAATAACTTTTAAGACTTTTTATTAAATCTATTTAAAATTACTGCTTTTGAAAAGGGAGACTGATTCAGGGCTTTAGGGACAGGTCTTAATTTAATTTAAAAATGCAGATGGTTTAGTACTGCCAGTGGTCTTAGTGACCTAAGCACGGATTTATGATGGGGGTGGTTGGTGTACTCAAAGAAACTGTCTCACTCTCTCTCCTATTTGTCTTTTTCAGTTGTCAAATGCCAATGTGATGTGCCAAAGATAAACATATTTTCTCTCTTCAGGTATTTTATGCTGCCTTGGACCAAATCTACCATGGGAAACATCCTCTGAAAAAGTCAACCACAGACATTCTAAAGGAAACACAGGAGAAAGTTTATGGATTGCCATATGTACCTAACACAGTGAGTAGAAACGTACTGACTTTATAAGCTATACCTTTTCTTTGATAGCACATTTATACCCTTACCTCTCCCTGCCCCTTGCCCTGCATGCTCACAGGCTCATCGTTGTGTAAAGTTGAAAGAGTTCACTTTCTTTCAGCCTCTTTATCCAGAGAGTAAAATGTTAGAAGTTTTCAGCTAAAGATCAAGAATTAATTAATGTACCCATTTGTGTACAAGTGTAGTCTCGTCGTGCTGAACTTGATTACTTTTTCTTTTAGTTTCTTGTTAAGGAAGGCACTGGAAACAATACCTTGGAAAGAGGGCTTATTCTAGCATTGCAAAGGACTGTAAAAGGCAGCAAAGCCCTGTGCTGTGTTGGTGCTTTTATGCTGTCAGTGGCAGCATGTGAGGACAAGTCAGTGTGAAGCAGGACTTGGAAGTGAGTTTTTCTCACTGTGCTGCTGTGACCTTTGGCAAGTCACTTCTTTATCCTTTCATGTGGTATATGAAAATGTTAAAGTCTTGAGTTCTACTGCACTATGTCATTTTCATCTTCATCATGACTAATCGTGCATTTGTTCTGGACTTCATGTGACATCCAAAGCTGCAGTTTGCATAGACGATAGACATGGGATTTCCTGGGCTGTCTGGAGCTGCATTCCCAGCCAGACCACGGCCCAAATCACTGTTTGACACTTTGGTCACCCAGCTCCTTTCTCTGCTTTCTGCTTCTCAGAAAATGTACTTTTCTCCTTAGCAAAAACGTGACTCGTTCTCTGAGAAGGGTGTTAGGAGATCCATGCTTCAGCCCTTTCCTCAATGGAATCATGTTGTCTTTACTGGCCTGGCAAAGCCAAGAGAAGTGGAAGCAAGATCTCCTCAGAGTAGGATGCCTGACTTCTTGCCATTTTTACAAGGGATGTTTTAGACTGTTCCTCCGCCGGTGTTAGTTATCCAGTGAACAGAACAATTACCTGCTTTGAAAGTGAGCCTGCTTTTTCTTGTTCCATTTAAAATATTTTTTTATTTAGCTGTTACCTTCAAAAGAATGTAACATCTTAAAATGAGCATAGCCTCAATATGAAGAGGGACAGCAAGTTTTGGCCTGGAACTTTATCCCAGCAAAATGTACTGTGAACTTTTCAATTGTCAGAAAGGCTGTGTTCTTTACATTTATTCAATGTAGAACTAGTGTATCTAGTTGAGAATGGTAATACCATTTACATTTCAGTAAAACTTAGTGAGAAATTACATTAGGACATCAGTGCTTTGTAGAGTAATTAATGTCTGTAATTTAGTTTGCTGTCTTTTGCAGCTCTTTCCTCCAAATTTAAGATGTTTTCAGTTTAATTTGTAGTCCAGATAAAAATATAAATGCCTTGAAAGTAAAAGTTTTTTTCATTAAGTGAAGACAGTATATTCCTTCCTTCCATTTAGTTTGAGCTAGACATTGAAATATAGTAGGAGAGATCAGCTTTTATTTTCATCTGTCATTTGGTTAGGTACATATATGGCTCGTAGAGAAAAGAAAATATTTAGATTATTTGAATTTTATCTGCTCTCTATAGGTTTAAATGCAATTATGAATTGCTAAGTCACGCTTTTATATCTTTAGTGATGTTGGGTAAAAGTAGTTCTTCCTTAGTGAAGATCTTAACTGCGTTAACATGATTTTCTGTAGTAACGTGGTCTGTCAGGATGCATAAGCATCCCTTATTGCCTCCTGATAAACCTTAATTCCCTTATGCTGCTCTTGACAGATGACTTAGTAAATATCCTCTGAATGTACTTGGGCTTCAATATCATTTTACAGACTTGTTTTCTGAAGTAACGCCACAACATGTATCCTCAGCAGATGAATTTCTGTCTTTCTGAGGCACAGCTCAGATAACAGGAAAATTTGTATTCATCTTTTTCATAGAATCACAGAATGGTTTGGGTTGGAAGGGACCTTAAAGATCATCTAGTTCCAACCCCCCTGCCATGAGCAGGGACACCTTCCACTAGACCAGGTTGCTCAAAGCTTCATCCAGCCTGGCCTTGAACACTTCCAGGGATGGGGCATCCACAGCTTCTCCGGGATGCTTCACCACCCTCTTCATGAAGAACTTCTTCCTGATATCTAATCTAAACCTCCCCACTTTCAATTTAAACCCGTTACCCCTTGTCCTGTCACTACAGGTCCTTGTAAAAAGTCCCCCCCAGCTTCCTTGTAGCCCCTTCAGGTACTGGAAGGTGCTATAAGGTCTCCCCGGCGCCTTCTCTTCTCCAGGCTGAACAAGCCCAACTCTCTCAGCCTGTCCCCATAGCAGAGGGGCTCCAGCCCTCTGAACTTTTTGTTAAAATACTTTCAAAACAGGGCACATAAACTACACCTAGTAAGTAAATGCTGTTTTTTCTTTGTGATGATACCTATTTCAAGGTAAAACGAAGCATCATCCTCAGCAAATATCGTGTCTTTCAATTCAACAGTAGGAGGAATGGTGGGAAGACAATCCTGTTGGAGTCCGTATTTGCCATTCAAATAGGTTTTAGAGACACTGGGGCAGTTGGCACTGCATGCAGTAGTATTTACATTGGCTGCATTGACATAGACAGTTGCAGGACACGTGCAAGGGAGGAAGGAAGAGTGGAGCAGGCTGTAGACAGACAGAAGCACAGAGAAACAGCACGCCACGACACTATGTTTAACTGAAGAATGCAAATCTCCATTTCTGGCTGGCCATTGCTTATCTGTTCAAAAGTACACAGTGTTTGCTGCTGGCTCCTGGAGGATGAAATTCCACTGGGATTTCTTTGCTTTATTACCGAATCCAGAAGCTGATGACTGCCAGGCAGGGGGCAAGGAAATGTATCTGCCTGTTTTTGTAGTGTCTGGCAGCTCTGTTGCCAGAGGAGATTTGTGTTACTGATTTTGGAAAAGGAATAGAAATTTTGTCCAAGCTGGATTCTTGAGTGCTTTCGATGCCTTTGAAAAGCAATCAGTCTTCCTTCTGACTCTTCTAAGAAAGCAAGATAAAGCAAATAATAATGACCACACATTTTCCTGCCATTTCTTCCTGAATGTACTCGGTGTCAAAATCACAGTGGGGAATTTGGTACTTGGCTTTTGCTCAAAACTTTTCTTCAAATCATAGCTTATTTCTCATCTCTTGTGAAGCCAGTTTCCATTTACTATGGCCTGCCTTGCAATTGATAACACTGTCTGCTTTTAGAGTATCTCCCCTGGTCTTTTCTACCTTTGTCTCCAGGATGCCCACACTTTTAAAAAAGGATCAGATGACCCTTTGATCAACCTGAGACATGATCAAAGTTGCTTAGTCCCCTGCCTGTCCCCCAGGTTCAGACTTGAAAACTACTTTCCTGTGAGACAGTCATCAAAACTTAATGATATGCCATTGTTAGTCCTGAGCCAAGCATAATAATTCCTATCCCCTGCTGTGGGTTTTGGTTCAATATGGTAAAAAAAAGTGAGACGCAGGGTAAACAGGCTCTACCGTGACAGTGGAGATTGCAGCCTCCTGCAGTTACAGGGAAGAGCTCGCAGTAATGAAGTGGTTTTACAGTAAACACCAGCTGACCAAATCATTATACCTGAATTTTCTTTGTGAAATATTGAATTAGCTTGAATTATTGACTCTTATTTAAAAAAAAGTAGTATGAACTAACATATTAATTGTCTGTTCTCATAGTAACCTTCCTTCATTCTAATCTGGAAATTTGGTGGGAGATGCTGGTTTGACTTTGGACTGTGAGGAGAAAGCATTTTGAAGAGTGAGGCATAGTGAATCAAGGTTCTTTTTTAGATGACTGCCAAATAGTCCCTTTTGCCTTTTTTTTTTTTTTTTTTTTTTAAAACTTGCGTGGCCTTCCAGTAAGATTTTCTTCCAGAAACAGAAGAATTTCTTGTCTGGTACTTGAATACAAAGTGCAATGTTGGAATTAACCCACACACATCATTATAATTATATTTGATAGGAGGGAACATGTTGGTATGTAGGGAGCCTTTTGATATTTTTTTGGAACACTAAATAATTTGCTATATACCTTTTTGCTTTAGCATGTTAAGTACATATTAGTTCAGAAGGACCACCTCTACTGGTGGCCTAAAATTTACATCAGGCTACAGGTTTAATTATGCTTATATACTGTTGTTCAGAGTGCAGGTTTCTTTGGCAGCATGAGAACTTCTTGATGGGTATGGTTGCTAGCGATTGGAAAGACCAAAACACCTGTGAGACCAAGTACGTTATCCAGCCGAGTTTGCCAACAGAGAACAAGGCCAGTATTGTTACAGATACCCTGGAGGGAAGACGTGTATGAAAAATGGTGTATCACCGATGTGGTTGTTAGTCTTTCTTCTTCCTGCAGCTGGGGGGACTCTGCCCAGACAGGGATCCTGACCTTGGAAGGCTCTACCAAGGTCCTTGTTTTAACTTGCTGGGATTGTGTCTGTCATGTTCCTGACAAAGGAAATCGATGTATGAGATGCAACCTAACATTTGGAGTGCTTGCTCAGGAAGGCTGTCAGGCACTGCAGGAAGATGTGGCTTGCCATGGGTGCTGAGGACATAAAGATTTCATTAACCAGGCATATATAAAGCCATCTGGGAGGTTGGTCAGCTGGAGAGGAGTTGGTGTCACTAGGCAGAGAGAACTAGCTTCTCTGCACAGAGAAAATAGTTTCTGCATTACACATTGTCAACCTGTGTCCAAGACCCTTTTTCTTGTTGTTGTTGAAGAACCCCTGAAAGCGTAAGAGCAGCTGTATGCCTCTTTTTCCTTCCTAGGAGCCTTTTCTTAGGAGTTTGAAGGTCACCTGACCTCATACTGAGTTGTGTTAGGTAAGCCAGAGGCCAAAATGGAGACAGCATGATTTCTGAAGTTCTGAACTGCAGTCTTGTACTGAACATGATCACCGTCAGTAGTGGTGCCACAGTGCAGAGAGTATTGTTTTTAACAGGCCTATTCCTCAGCCTACTGAGGGCTGGCTGACAGCTTGAGTGAAGTTTCTTGTTATTGAATCTGCTGTCTGTGTGGTTGTGCCATCTGTTGTCTTAGGATTTCTTGTTAGGGCTTTGGAGTGACTACTAATGTGAAGTTATAACTCTGGTCCTGTATAACATTTCGTGTGAATGTCAGTAACACCTTATAAAAAGAATAAATAGATTGAGCAAGCAGAGAGGCAGTTGTACAGTCACTTAAATAAGTGATAACCCTTAACCTCTGAAGGTAGAAGTGGTTTTGAATTCTGAAAGCTTTACTCAAGTGGTGAACATAAATCTTGAAATTATTGGTAAGGAAGGCGAAGTAGTGGCTTCCATCATATTTATTTTATCTAAAATCTTCCCAAATTTGTCTTAGATTTATTAAGTTAAACTAATGTAACCTTAGAACATAAACAAAACTGAAAGCTAGGTTAAAGGAAATGAAAAGGAACAGCTAAAAGGTAGAATTAGTGATGTTGGCAAAAGAGCTTTTAAATGACTAGTACTGGGTTGAGGATGAGGGAATAAAATTTATGGTGCTAATAGATGAGATGCTGAAAAGAACTGAGTGGGAGAAAAAGACTATATGTTTGAATATCTGGGAAAAGGAGGTTATTAGTGAAGTAGAAGCCATATAAAAGTGTGAAAAACGGAAGACAGGATAATCTGTAATGAGCCAGAAGTAAAATTGTGTGTATTTCAAGCAGCTTAAAAACCCAAATCATCAGTAATCATTAAAAACAATGCATCAGAAAGAGGAAGGCTGCCAGGTATTTGCTGGAACTGGAAAATAGCTAAGTATGATGATTCAGAAGACATTATGTAGTTATTGGAGAGGCTGCACCAAAGACACTGACATGTCATGGCAGGACCCCTCTCTATCATCTATCAAAGGTCTTGGGAGTCTGGGGAAGTCCCTGATGACTGGAAGCCAGGCAGTGTTATTCCAAGTTACAAAAAAGGTGTGAGGAAGACCTGGGGAAGTACAGACCTATTCATCTAACCCCAGTTCCTGGAAAAATTATGGAGAAGATTATGCCGGGTACTGCTGAAAGGCATTTAAAGACTAATGCAATCATCAGGCACAGTCAGCAGGGGGTCACAAAGGGAAAGTCTTGTTTAACTAATTTGATATCCTTCAATGATAAGGTCACCTAATGAAGGGAATGTGGTGGATGTAGTTTTTCTGGATTTTAGTAAGGCTTTTGATACTACCCCTCACAGCATCCTTCTGGACAAGTTGCACAACGGTGGGATGAGCGGGTTCACGGTGCGCTGGGTGAAGAACTGGCTGAAGAACAGGGCTCAAAGGGCTGTAAGTGAATGGAACTACATCTGACTGGCAACCAGTCACCAGTGGTGTTCCCCAGGGTGCAATTCCAGGGCCAGTCCTGTTCAATATATTTATCAAAGATCTGGATGCGGGAGTTGAATGCACCATTAGCAAGATTTCTAATGACACCAAACTGTGAGGTGCTGTTGACCCTCTTGAGGGACAGGAGGCCTTGCAGAGGCCTAAGAGGTCTAATACCTAAGTCTTTAAAGAACAATAAATGTCAAAAGAGTTTGATTTTATTCAGGGGATGCTGTTAAAGAAAATAATATCTGTTTCTTTAATATATTTTAGTATTTGGTGTTGGGGGTTATCAGTGGGTAATGTTGTGTCCTGTAGTAGGTGTCTACCTCTTGAAAAGATGTAGAGAAATTGGAAGAAATGCAGGGAAGCAGTTTTAGAAAGTTAATAGGTTTGGAAACACGACCTTTGAGGAAAGTTGTGGAAATGGAATTTAAAAGAGAAAATTATGTGGGCGCACCAAAGTATGTTCTGATACTGAAAACCTTTATTAAAAAAATATAACTGAAACTGAGACTGTGATCATCTGTTTCTTATGAGTGAGCAGATAGTAGGAGAGAAAAATGGTTTAATTTACAGAAAATGTGATTATGGTTAGTACCCAATCTTTTAAACTCTTGTCATTTTTTTTTCCATGATTTGTTGAAGAGGGAAGCAGTCATCCAGCAGGTCTATAATCTCCCTTATATGCAGTTTTAAAGAAATGACTGCTGTAGATCATAGAGATATCAATTTGATAGTAAAGGCAGAGAGCCTTCACAGATGATTGCTTTTCTACTTTTTCTCTCTCTTTAGTTACTTGCAGAGGCACTGATGTTGCTTGTGTTCCACTTTTTTGGAGTGTTTTTAAGAGAGATGAAGTCATGTGTCATTACTCAACCTCTTGAAGTTTGTGTAACCCCTTCAAAGTAATTTTTTACCTTGCCATGTTGGAAACCAAAGTTGTTTACACGAAGTGCAAATCCCTGGATTAGTCTTCATGTGAGCCTTCTTAAAAGTATACTATAAAATTGAGTTGAAGAGTCTGGGTCTGAGGAAAAGTTTAATAAAGGAGTGCACAGTGAACTCTGGGGAAGTGATAGTTCTATAAATAATTAATCGCTAAAAGCCATTTCAAAAAGCTTGGTGCCCTGCTGAGGTCAGTCATAAAGTAGATGCTGGGACTTTCAAAAGCTCTTAAAGTCACCCTTTAAGGTTTGTTTAGGTTTCTGTCTTTCTGGAGCCGAGTTCATTTTATGATAAAGAAAATGCTGATAGCAAATACTGTGAAGATTTGTTTTCCGGTGGTAATAGGACACTATTCACTGGGCAACTATCTACAGCAGCAGAGTGTTTACAGATATCGTAAGATATGAAACACTTTTAAGGAAATTCTTTTTGCAAGTGTTAGCCACACGAAACTCAAACATACTTCAGCGATAGTATTTACCATGTAGTATTTTAAAGAACAGTGCAGGAAGTAGTTGCATACATCTCCTAGTAACATTTTGAAATAGCTATATATGCTTTAGATATATCTTTGTATATATACACATATATACGTAAACACAGATTGCTTTGTCTAGTTTTATATAATTCTCACAGGTCACTTTTTTTTTTCCCCCAGGATTGCAGTGCGGGAGCTATATTTGATAGTGATAGATATAACTGAATAAATCATTGCCATAAACACAGGGTAGAGGGTCTGAAATGAAATGCTCTTCAGATGTGGTGGGAGATAGTTCTTTCTGTGAAAAGCTTGCAGTCAAAACTGAGAAGAACAAGAGAGAGGCACTGTTAGCACCCTCGCTTAACGTGAGGTGGCAGTTAGACTGAGAGGGGGGATAAAGGTAGTTTCTTCAAGTTCATACTTTAGTGTGCGGCTGATTCAGGATTAGAACTGTGATCCCCTAAATCCCTGTCTGCAATGGCTCTGACAAAAGATGATAAATGAGCATTACTGTAAAATAGTAGCTATTTCATCTTCCAGTGCAGGTACAGATAATTTGCATGATTCAAATATAATTTGCAGTTACAACATTGCTTAAGATACTTCTCATTTTTTGCTAAGAGCTTAGCTTAAGCAGCATTCATGATGTTTGTTCTCAACGAACAGCTCGATATTTAAAATTAGGTTTAATTGGTAAGTAGAATAAAAAACGTGGGCTTCGGTGTGAGTCTGTACCCAAAGGAAACAGTGATAATATGATTCTTGTTGTCTTGGGCTTATGAATCTTTAAAGCTTAGGCAGTAATAGAAAGTATTAGTTGGTAGTAGAATGGGGGGGAGGTGTTGCATATGTATGTATATACAGTTAATCATGTCATGTGTGTTACATCTTGAAGAACTTCTTGGGAAATTGTCTGATTGCATATTTCTTATATTTTAATTTAAAGAGTAGTTATAATGTTTACAAGTAAACATATGTGCAAATAATGTCAGTCAAAGGGCACAGTATAGAATCAATTTTCATATCTTTGTGTATTTTAATCCAGGTTTTAAGGATTGTGGAACAATGCAGATCATACATTCAGCTTTTTGATATCAGTATTCTTTTATCTCCCGTGTCTCCCTTGCCCCAGTCCCTTTGTGGGGAAGAGAGAGAGAGTGTAGAGTAAATAGTTTGAAATTATTTTGCTATAAGCAGCTCAAATGCATTAATAGTTTATAAATAGAAATGAAATATTGTTCTTTAAGTAATTCAAAGAACATATGGTACGTATCTAGAATCACCTAAGTGGTTAATTGCATGTTAAATTCCTTTCCTCTTCCCTAGTGTAAACAACTGCAAAAATATTTACATTCCCTGCCTTGCTAGGTTTATTTATCATTTTATAATAAAAACACAGAAGTGTTATAAATTGAAATCTTAATCTCTTGCTTGACTAACTTTCTAAAATGTCAGCAGTGTCTCTGGGTTGGTTTACTTTGTGTGCTCTCCCACCCCTAACACAGAAAGGCATGCCACTGAAAAACTGAAGAGTACTGACATTAAGCAAGTTAGGGGCGCAGCACAAGTTGTGGTTTCTTCAAATTAGCTTTCTGTTAATCTAAACAGGATTAGAAACTGCAGCAAAGGAAGTGGCTTTAAAGCTCTTTATTGGATTTTTTTACTATTGTGAAACTCCAGAATGGTGATGATGTAATTCTATGAAAACTTAGAGGGGCTCAGAACAAAAACACAGAAAGTGAGTTGACGGAGCAAGCCGCTGCCTACCTATGGGGGGAGTTGCTTCTGCCAGTCCGTGAGTGCTCTAGCTTTTCCCCAGAACTGCAAACTGGCACAAACAGTTTGCAAACTCTGCTCTCCAAAGCTCGTTAAACTGTTTCTTCAAGTGAGAGTGAATTGAGGACGTCTTCAAAGCACCCTGTAAACTTATGCAACAGCCTGACACAATAAGGAAAAAAATTCTGTGATCTGCTCCAGAACAAAAGAGTGAATTCTTTAAGCTGCAAAGCGTGTGTGAAAATACTTTCCTTATTTCGTAAAGTAAATGAGTGGTTTAAACAGAAAAGTTGGAGAATCAGTTTTGCTATGTGACAATTTGGCCTCCCCAAAATAAGCACACCCAGCAGAAGAGCTTGGCAGCCGCAGCCCAACCTTCTGCTAGCAGTGCTGGGCTGCCCGCTCCCATGGCTGCGCTGAGGCAAGGAAAAAGAGGGGCCTTACCAGGGAGCTTCTCAGATTGTCTGTTATTTTGGGAAAGGGAGCATAGCAGAGGTTCAGAGAAGGGCATTTTCTGTACGCGTTGGCTGGATGTTGTTGCAGGTCTGTTGAGTATCTTCCTTGAATCTTGAGAATAGTGATCTTGAGCTTCCATCTGGGACACAATATGGGTGTGAAGGGCATGAAAATGCAATGTGGAGTCAAGGGGAAAGAAAGTCAGACCAGATCACCTGGTCATCAGAGAATAGTTTTTTTTCTTTTGCCAATAGCACTTTTTCTCTCTGATATTTTAAAATGATTCCGGCGCAGTTAGTAGATCACAACGGGAAATTTGCTAAGCTAAATGTGGAACGAATCTCTGATCTGCACCCCACAGCAAATTTACCATTTTTCTCTGCTGAAAAATGGCCTCATGGTTCTTGACCTGTAACCTGCAGCTCTTTACATTCTATCTCCAGCTCCTGCTGTCTGAGTGACTGACATAGCATCAAAAAAACATTGCCTGTGCTAACTTAACAATGTGCGTGTTTGCATGCCAGAGGGGTGTTGGCCTGGAGTTCCACTAGCCCCAATAAACCTTGGTCTCAGCAGAGGGAAATGGCCTATACTGATTTCCATACTCTCTTCTGCCTCAGAAGTTACCAGAGCCTGGAGATTCTTCATGGCTCTCAGGAGTATTCCACCCATGCTGATAGCTAAATTCGAGGGCATTAGAGCAATAATACCAAGTTAGTGCCAGACCCAGGGGTTCTCCACCCGGTAGCCCCTGAAGGAGATACGTTGGCTGCTCCTTTGTTGGGTTTACTGCCAGAATAAGGAGTTAATTAAGAAGGGAGGGGGCACCAAATATCATCTCCATCAAATGTTCCTCGTGGAAACTATTCAACAACTTGCTCATTGATGTAATTACTGAAGTACAATTAGAAGACTTAAATGACGAAAATACTTTTCTTAATTTGGTGTTGGGTCTTTTCAGGTTCTCGCTTGTGTTTTTTGTCTTAAGATGCAAAGCAAAGTGGACTTAAATATACTTTGAAGTAACTGAAGTCACAGCAGAAACTGTTGGAAGGGTGTTTTGAAAAGTGCAAGCACTAGTCAACAATTCCTGTAGAGTTGTTTTTTCTTTCCAAAAGCTGTAGTAGGATTTTGTAGCACCGATTCCATGTAATTAGTGGAGCTCCATGGAACAAGGATTACCCACACTGGAAAAAAAAAGCTGGGTTAGTATATATTCATCTACCTGTAATTTTGTTTTGTTGTCTTTTTAGAATAACATCTAAATTTTTATATAAGACAGTCTTTTCTGATAACCTTAACAGTTCTAAATTTAGAATTCAAATAATTGAATCCTAAATTAGTTTATGTAGTCTTCAAAACAGTTCAGTTTAACTGATCCTGCCATGCTGTTAGAATGAATGAACTTGATTAACTTTTAAATAGAAGATAGAAGTTGTAGTAGATCATTCAAATCTCTCCTGGAGCAGTAGTCCTATCGTTTCCAAAGATAACAGGAAAAATACTTCTGTCCTCTGACTACAAAGGAAGCCTATGTAACTGGTTTGGGCAAGATGCCTAAACTAAGGTAGCTGAAGTAAAATGAACTGAATCTTACCCTAAGAATGTCCTACAAGGACTTTTAAAAAAATTCCAGATAAGGTGGAAGAATATAAAAGTATGTGAGGTATTTTTGTTTGTTACAAGATGGGATGGAAAGCCGTTGCATATGGAATTTTGGAAATATTTCAGACATGGTTGTAAGAGAAGATTGATAATGTTGATGGAAAAAAAGCCCCTTTAATAACTGCAGTGGATCAGTCGCACACCTTTTTCAGTCTGTTGTGTTGGATAAAAAGCAAGCATGAACATGACCTGTGGATGGCATATTATCATAACCCATGGGCTATGCTGTAAAATGCACTGTTTTATAAACTTCTGGAATGGGTTCATGGGACTTTTTAAAGTAGGGGATTATTCAGAGTCTTCATTAACCTTCTAGCTGCTTACCAAAAATATAACATTTAATAAGGAGCGTGCCCTAGTTCTACATGTCTAGCCTTTACCCTTTCCAGAAGGGAAATTGATATGTCTTTTTTTTTTTTTTAATATGGAGAAATCATTCAGCATTGGAAATAACACAAGAAATCAAGTAATTTTGCATCTATATAATTTTGCATTTCATTAAAATGGAATTTTATGTGTAAAGGTGAAACATTTAGTTTTAAATACATTTACAGTGATGTGTTTAGTTTTTATTGCTCATAGAACATTTTAAAGGTGTACTAGCCCATGTATTCTTGGGCTTTTTGGACGTTTTATTGCCTAGACTGTAATCTCATGTATAAAATGGGAAGAGCTTTTTAATGCAGGCAAGTAGCTCGTTGTGAATTAGGGTAGAGGAAGTGTCTTAATGTTTAAATATTTGTTTACAAGTAGCAAAGTCCAGTTTTGGAAAGTTTATTGCTAGAATCAGAAAATGTACCTGAGTAATGTAGTAAGTAATGGGTAGTGGTGACAAATTGAAGACTGGGGATTCCTGATCAGAAAATTTGGGTGAAAAAGAGAGGAAAAAAGTAGCGACAGGGAATGATGCCATGCTAGAGTCATTCATACTCTAGAGTGGTGAAAATGTGTACTGGTTAAGAAAAATCAATTAAAATTTAATACGGACTTCAAACTTCACTAGGGAATAGGAGTGTTTCTGATCTGATTTCCTTGACTGCTGTTTGCAGTATGAAAGCAATCATAGTTGCAGTATGCCTTTGAGGATGGTAGTCATCTTGTCTAAAAGTATGTTCCTTACGTATTCCAGAGAAGGAAGAGAGAGTCATCTATACCTTATCTGTCTTAGGCATCTATCTTAAGATGGATTGACTCATCCTCTTGTTTTTGTTTCCTTTTTTGGATACTGTCCTGTTGCCAATGAATTTTTGAATTCTCAACGCCAGTGTATTTGAGAGCTTCCCCAAATGCAGGGAA
>NW_010231425.1:0-29441 GCF_000690775.1 Eurypyga helias | reverse complement strand
TGGTGTCTTTCCTTGGTCTTTCTATATCCTTTTCTTTTCTCTTTTGAAAGGAAGCAATGTGAAGTTTCTTGCTTAAGTATACTAGCAAAGATGAGGTCAAACAAAATGTCTTGTATTTGAACAGAGGGTACTGAGGCCTGGTTTAGGTGCAGGCTCTGAAACAAGCTTTTGGTCTCGTACAGGTTGCTGAGAAGATGTTCTTTTCTTCTTGCTTACTTGTGACAGAGAGTTTCAACAAAACTGGTAAATGGAATAGTTGATCATCCTGGAAGATGAGCTGGTTTAGGTGCAGACTATTAAACATAAGAGCATTTGATGTGAACAGTGTCATCTGAGCTGTTAGTCTGTAACTACTGTCCTAGTTACAGCTTATACGATGCATTTAAACAATTCCTTTCCTATGGGCGAGGTGGAAATATCCTTCCCTATGTTGAGATCATAGAAATAATTATTGGGTTTAGCAGAAAAAGTAATTTGGATTTTTCACTCAAATGATCTATTTGGAAATTATTTAGACTTCTGAGCATCTGAAACGAATTCATCAGTAAAGATTTCCACATTCCTGAGAGAGTTGTAGTTTCAAGTTGAAGCTTTTAATCCTAACTTTGAAAACTTACTCTACTATAAGATAAAACCTGACATGTTTTCCTGAACATTTCCTTCAAACAGCTCTTCACAATGATCTGTATTATAGGCCACTTTTCTACTTTTTAAAGGTGAAGAGGCTGATTAAAAGGCAAATAATTTTTACTTCCATACTCAGGGTTGGTCAATTTAACATACAAGTACATCTTTGACTTGGCCAGTGGAGAATAAGGTGATGGTCAGCACTTTATTAAATAAAAAAAAGTTGTTTCTTTCTGCTGTCAAAAATTGGTAGATTGTTACTTACAGTGTGATAAAGAATCATGGTCAAAGATGAGAAATTAATTGCTAAAGCCTCTTCATTTTTCCATTTGGCTACTTCAGTTTCAGCCACTGAGTCTAGGATAAGAACAAGCATCTGGACATGCACATCCTATGGATTTAAATTTAAAACATCTGTTAACTCACTTAATTATTTATCTTCCAGTTCCTCTTTAAAACTGTTCTCTGTATTATGTACAAATATCTTGACAAGCTTCCTATCACAAGAATGTTGAGGACAATAAGGCACAGGACTTGTCTCCTCTTTGGTTTCCTTAGAGATCCAAAAGTGCAGTAAGCTTCTCACTCCTTCATCTGTACATTCATCCATCTTCAGTTCCACAAATATGCATTTTTTGGGAAACAATGTCTTTTCAGCTTGGACATGTTTGTCTTGTGACTTTGCACCAGGGAGGTGATGAAATCTTCCTCCTTGGAGATAATCGGAATTTAGGCAGGCCCCTGAGAAACCTCATCAAAGTTGGCTCCACTTTGAGCGAGGGTTAGACCAGATGACCTTCAGAGGTCTTTTCCATTCTAAATTACTCTGTTACAGTCAGGGAAATAAAAAAACATTAAAAAATACTTTATTTCTGTGAGAGTAAGGCTGATAGTCCTGATTTTCTCTGCTAAGAAAACATAAGTAAACAGTCAACACCAAACAGCATTAAAAAAGGAGTCCACCATCACAGGAATGAGTCATAAAGCTAAGTAACAATACATAAATGAATAATAATATAATTATGGATGATAATCTGCTATGTGTATACATTTTAAAACGTGCAAACAAATCTGTGAACAATGTTATTGCATGTAGATGTAGTTTGTCTACCTCTTGAGTTTTTTGGCATATGGGAAGCTGTATTTTATATAGCAAAAAATACAAGCACCTTTTATAATTTTGTTTGTGTCAAAGGCTTATAGATTGAACTTTTCCAAGTGTGGCACTAGTTATCCACATGGAAAATGATAAAATATGGTGTTACTTATAATAAGAGAATTGTGGTTTACTTTCAAGACTAGCAGAACACCATATAGCTGTTATCAAATATTAATATGTATTTTATGACTTGGGTTTTTTCCCTTCTGTTCCTATTTATGTGTAACTTTAATCGTGATGATCAGTACATTGGATATAGAGTATTTAGGTTGAAAACGCTTCTTATAATAAAGGATGTTTTCATTCTGGGATTTCTGATGGTGGTGGTTTTTGTTGGGTTTTTTTTAACCATCATTAACAGTATCAGAATTCTTCCATCACACTTCAGAAAATGCCGAACGATTTAAAGGATGTAAAAGGTGATTTCTGATCTGTTTTTTTATTCATTTTCTCCTTCCAGGCCTGGCAGCTGCGATTCAGTCATCTTGTGGGCTACGGTGCCAAATATTACTCCTACCTCATGTCTAGGGCTGTTGCCTCCATGGTGTGGAAACAGTGTTTCGCTCAGGACCCATTTGATAGGTAAAACCAGAGAAAATATTAAGTTGAATGAAGTGTCCTGCTACTTGCTTGTGGTTAGTATGAAACAAATGCGGCCACATATAAATAGTTTTCAGCCTTTTGCTTGATTTTAAGAGGATTACAAAACAGTAAATAACCTCAGGTATGAAGTGTACTTTGGGACACGTTCACTGGTGCACAAAAAAATCATGTCGATGTTTTAAAATACAGGTGTGCCGGTTGGGAGGCACTGAAATCCATATTTAGATGTAATTAGAGAGCTTGATTTTCATAGGTGCCTAATTACTTGTAATTTTCTATTGAAATCAAAAGCAACTGTGGGTATTAAACAAGCTTGATGTTACCGACTTCAAAGCTAAGTACAGCTAGCCTACTCATTTTGCTTTGTGAAATTAAAAAGTAAATTGTGAGATCATAAATTTTAAGTGGTCCTGTAACTTAGGTTCAGAGCATTGTAACAAGAGCAACTTTTCCCCTTGGAGCAATGAAGGCTGAAATGTTGTTCACAAATTAACTTCTGTAAACACCAACACATATTCATATGTATAAAATTTGTCTACTTCAGTTATTCATATTATAATTTTAAATATAATTTGATTTTGAGGAACCAATATGGACTCCAGAAAGTTGTTTTTTCAGGGTGGAAGATTTAATTTGATCTCTGTGTCTGAGTTCTGTAGTGATCCTGGAAGCAAATCTGACTGAAAGGTGAACAGGTTGTGTTTGCAGATCACTCTAACATCTGTCTTTCTCCAGGGCAATGGGTGAGCGTTATCGTAGAGAGATGCTGGCACACGGCGGTGGAAAAGAGCCCATACTTATGGTTCAAGGTAGAAAAGAATTAGAACTGTTTTATTCCCTTGCTCAAGGAAGAAATCATTTAACTGTATTTCCCAATTTCATCTTTTCAGTTGAATTATGGTTTTCATTGGATATGTGAAAGAAAACTTGTTCTTTTATGTAGTTAAGTTGACTGGTTGTCAACTTTGTGTTAGAGTCAGTAGAACTCCTTGCAACATACAGAATAAAAGACATGGATAGTTGAGGTGAAGTGTGGGAAGGGGTTAAGTTACAAGGCTATCTATAGAATTCAGAGTATCACATACTTGAAGGGAGACAGGTGACATCATTCTTGGATACAAAAAATTAACAACTTTTACATACATAGAATAGATGTGTTTATGTGTATACAGGAATTTACACTTCTTTGAGCATGTCATTTTACTGTCATCAAAATAGCTTTGGTTGTATTAGTACTTAGAATGTACATTCTCATGAAACGGAAGCCTGAAGGCTGTAATGAAGAAACATGATTAGTTATTCCTCTCAGTACCATATTTGCCTTTTGAATCTGGAAAATAACATTTAAAAATAATTAATATAGCAAAATTACTATATTCCATACATTAAAAAAAATATCAGGAGAAACAAGTTTGAGAAACTGCTGGCTTCATCTCAAATATGTCAATGAGACCAGGGTAAAGACCTTCCTCTGTAATGCTGCAATATTCAAACCAAACACTTCTGCATTAGTGTTGCCATTCCTGATGTGAGCACTTGGCAAGTACTTCATCTAATGGGGCGTACTTCAATTTGCTCTCAAATTGTTGATATTCAGGTGAAATGTTCATTCACTGGCCTCTGATCACTCCAGTGTGGGAGAATGGAAGTTGTGGCTTTTTTTTCTACAGATAAGGAAGACAGTGGTAATGTCTCTGTATTTCATCATGAACTTGGCACCATTTCATAACTAGAACATTTGAGTTCTTTGACCCGTCTGTTTATGTTTGAGGCCATAACCTCTGCTCTCCTTAGACCCATATGTTAAGCAACTATATATTCTCTAGATCAGTCTATTTATATTCCTGATCTACAGGGTTGCTTTTCCTTCAGCGTGACTTTGCAAACTTACCTTTCTTTAGTGGTCTTGAAGAGACTGTATTTGTAACCTCAAAAAAACTGCAGCCAAGATTGTGGATTAAGTAGTTGCAAGACAGGAACATATATCTTTACAAGCAAATCCAGTTATATTGCACGTCGTATGGTAGAGAAAGAAAGAATGTTTTCAAACACCATTTATGCTTATCACCTCTTCTGTTTCTGAGATGTATTTTTAATTTTACTGAGCATGGAATCATCCTGGAATGTCCTAGAGGCTATGTTGAAGTTGCTGGCAGTGTGCTCCCTTGAATCAAATACTGTAGGAGTGAAGCTTGCAAAATTCATCTCTGGCTGAACTTATATAAAATCTATGGAACTACAGCTGGTTTTGCCCCTTGCACGTGGGAGAATGCAGTGGGACATGGTACAATCAGTGGGGGATTGAGAGTATCAGTTATTTTAGATAAAACTTGTTACTGAAATCAACAAGTGGCATCATAGTCCAGGAAATTCCAGGTTTATTTTAAGTTTAGAGGAAATCCAAATCTGATGAAGTATGGCAAGGTACATGGAAAGCACACAAGCAAGTTTCTCTCTCTTGTAATGCAATTAGATGTTTTAGGCGTTTCAGTATTCATAGTCCTCAATTCATTTAGTGCAGATCCTTCATCAGGGAGTCCTCAGGACTAAAGGTGAGTGATGGATAAGTGATAGCTGTTCACCTGGGGGTTTGAAGAGGAATAGTGCATCCTACAGGACAGTGAACTTGGCATTAATGGGAGAATAATGGGGTCTTTTGTGATGTGACCAAACCAATTTTATTTAATTTTTAATTTTTATGTTTAACTTGGTAAATTTATAATCACATTAACAGAACTGTGTGTCACTGTAAGGTCAGTAACTGATGCACCTGCTGGTGTATTGTTTCACGTGTCATAGGAGAACTAGCCAGCAGTAACTCCTCTGTGTCATCATTAGCATGAGGGAAACTGGTGAGAAGAGTACAGACTATTGATTTACAAAAAATGGCAGAAGTTTTCAAGATTTTTTTCACAGACTTACAGAATCACAGAATAGCTGAGATTGGAAGGGACCTGTGGAGATCATCTAGTCTAATCCTCTTGCTCAAGCAGGGCCACCTAGAGCCAGCTGCCCAGGACCGTGTCCAGACAGCTTTCAAATATCTCTAAGGATGGAGACTCCACAGCCTCTCTGGAAAACCTGTGCTAGTGCTTGGTCACCGTCACAGGAAAAGTGTTTCCTGATGTTCAGGGCGACCCTCCCGTGTTTCAGTTTGTGCCGTTGCCTTTGGTCCTGTCGCTGGGCATCACCAAAGAGAGCCATCCATCTGCTTTGCACCCTCCCTACTCATTTTTCCCCTGAGCCTTCTGTTCTCTGGAGTGAACAGTTCCAGCTCTCTCAGCCTTTCATCCTAGGAGAGATGCTCCAATCCCTCAGTCATCTTAGTCAGCCTTTGCTGGATTGTCTCCAGTATGGCCATGCCTCTCTTGCACTGAGGAGCCCAGCCCTGGCCACAGCACTCCAGTGTGGCCTCACCAGTGCTGAGCAGAGCAGAGGGGTCACCTCCCTCGACCTCCTGGCAATGCTTTGCCTAATGCAGCCCAGGATGCCATTTGCCTTCTTTGCAGCAAGTGCCCATTGCTGGGTTATGTGTCCACCAGGACCCCCAGGTCCTTTTCTGCAAAGCTGCTTTTTTGCTGGGTGGCCCCCAGCGTATGTTGGTGCCTGGGTTTGTTCCTCCCCAGGTGCAGGACTTTGTGCTTCTCCTTGCTGCACTCTGCCCCATCATCCAGATCATTAATGAAGATGTTAAACAGGACTGGGCCCAGTATTGACACCTGGGGTACATGGCTAGTCACTGGTCTCCAACTAGCCTTTGTGACACTGATCACCTTCCTCTGGTCCTGGCTATTGAGCCGATTTTCAGTCCACCTGCCCATCTGCTCATCCAGCCTGTACATCGACAACTTCTCTGTGAGGATCTCATGGGAGACAGTGTCAAAGGCCTTACTGAAGTCCAGGTAGATGATGTGCATTGCTCTCCCCTCGTCAACCAGGCCAGTTGTTTTGTCATAGAAGTTTATCAGGTTGGTCAAGCATGACTTGCCTTGGTGAATCCATGCTGACTGCTCTTGATGACTTTCTTGTCTTTCATGTGCTTGGAAATAATTTCCAGGATTAGCTGCTCCACCACCTTCCTAGGGATTAGGTGAGACTAACCGGCCTATAGTTCCCTGGGTTCTCCTTCTTGCCCTTCTGGAAGATAGGAGTGACATTTGCTGTTCTCCAGTGTTTTGGCACTTCTCCCGGTGTTCAGAGTTGATCAAAGATTACTGAGAGTCACCTTGCAACGCCATCTGCCAGCTGCCTCAGCACTCAGCACCCCATCAGGGTCAGATTCATAGAATCATAGATTGCTTAAGTATTCCTTGATCTGATCCTCTTTCACCAAGGGTACATCTTCCTTGCTTCAGATTATCCCACTGGCGACTTATGTGATCAGAATTTCACTTTTATACTCTGAATATCTTTAATTTTACTTTAAACAGAAATCTTAGAAGAAATTTAAGATAAAAAAATAGCCAGAATTCATCGGCAGATCTCTTGCCTGTGCACACGATGACGTTAATCTGTAGACACTGCAAAGTGTAAACAACCATGCTTGAATGACTCCCTGAAAAATGAAATTGAGGTGACTCAGGTCTTTTGACGAGTTAATAATTTGATTGCTTTTTTGGGATTATTTGAGGTTAAATCATAGAATGCACATGATGGAAAATATTATTATATGTTTATACTTAATTGCTCTGTATTTATAAAAAAAAAAAGAAATTAAGGAGAAAAGTAAAAACAGTTACTTGCCTCTTAATTTGTTTAGGTTCAATCAACTTCTGACTCCTTTTGCTGCATTTTTTCCTTTTCATTATGGATGTTACGGAATACTTAATTTCCAAGGATTTGTTGGTTTGCATCAGTTGCAAAGCTGTGCTCCCATAGCAGTTTCCTGATTAAAGACAGATCCCACCAAACTTAGAAGTTTTGTTGATTTTACTCTTCTTCAGGGAAACAGTCCAGATTCTGTGCTCACAAGTGCCATATTTCAAAAACCTTGAGTTCTGTAGGCTGCTGTTTCAGGTGTGGTCTTTTTATATAAAGAAATGCCCTTGTACAAGTCTGACTTCTGGATGCACGTGTGTAGCCTCACCCTTGAAGGGCTTCGGTATCTCATGGTGAAGTTAGCCATCTTCATTGACTGATAACAGAGAGCCTCAGAGGCCCATTTCATTTATACAGTTTCTTTGTTATGATTTTCTTCTCAGAAGCTGTCTATTGTCTTTCTTTTGTGTTTGGATATGACCCTAGCTTTTCATCTTTCTCCCACACGATTCCATTGAGGTACTGATTAGGGAAGATAAAGGATCTGGCCTGCCATTTATTGGGGTTACTGACAAGATTCCTGTTTGGACTAGTCTTTAATTAGAAAACACAGTACACTTTGTTTGTTTGTTTGTATTTCATTCTTTTGGTGTTTGTTTCCATTTAAAAAAAGACAAACCACAAAATCTTTACAAAACCTTTTTTAACATTTTCTGAAGTGGCCCCTTTGATAATCGTGAAAATACAGGAATAGTCTCGAATATGGATAGCTGGAGCAATTAAAAAAATAGTGAACAATGCTTTGTCAAAGATGCTTCCTTTTTTCTTTTTCTTAGGAATACAGTTTGAGAACAACTTGATTCTTTTGTCATTTTGGGTTGCCCACATGGCGCTCTCAGACTCTCTCCTTCCCAGGGCTATGTGGCATTAGGGACTGCAAATTCCTTTAAAGATATGTAACTCAGGTGTCCCTTCCAGGTCCAGTTGTGTGCTGGTTGCAGGTCTGAACAAGATTCAGGTGTGCACCATCCCTCCCTCTCTCCCTTGGCACTCCCTGACTGGAAAGAAACCCAGGTGCATAGGCAGAAAGTGAATTGCAGTGTGAAAAGTACTGGCTTGGACTGTCTGGGAACTTGAGAGCATGGAACATATCCTGGCGTGCGCTTCTCCTAAAGTTTTGCTGCAGTCAGGTTGCCCTTTGGGTCTCTGAAGTCCTCATGCTACATACATGTGAAGTTGTGTTCTTGATTTGTTAATGCTCTATTATATTGCAGACAGACATACTCAGCCGTGTGCATGCACGGTAATCAGACCAACTGAATCTGTAAATAAACACACATTTGCTCCAATGCTGTTTGAAAATTTGTTTTTCCATGCCTCAAATTGTACTAAATGGAATAATTAGGTATTGAAGAGGCTGTAAAAATCTTCAGATAATGCTTGTATGTCTCTCTGAAAACACAAAAATTATGCATAAGTCCTAAAAGGTGATGTGAATGGCAACATATGTTAAACTCAAACTACATGGGCCCAAAATAATTAGTGTTCCCAAGGGCCAGAGGCCAAATTTTGCCACAGGCTTTATTCTTCTCCCAATTTTCAGTGATTGTAGGTTATAGCTAGCCATCTCTCAAAAGGGTGTGGTTAACCACAGTGCTGTAATATGAAAGAAAACTTCAAAGCAGAGAAGATAAGCTATGCAGTTGCCTTAGGCTTGGGAGAGACTGAGCTGAAATAGGAGTTGGGCTGAACGTATAAAATACACTCCTAGATTTTAAAACTGCAACCATCAGACCTTGTGGACATCTTACTAAATCATTTAGACTGAAATGCTGAGTACTTACAATATATCAAAGCTGATCTTGCTTTGATATATTTTAATGGAGTTTAAAGAGAGACACGGCCATTCTTAACACATCTGTGTAGTGTAAGAGGTTAAAACACGGAAATACCATCAGTGTCAGTTTCTTTTGGAGTGGTCTGCTCTAAAATCTGTAGTTATTTATTTTGTAAGGGCATGATCATTTTACTACATTAGAAGTTCTTCAGCAATGACCTCAGTTACTCTTCATCCTTTCCTTGCAAAAGCAAATTCTACTAGTGTCTGCTTTTGATGTCAGTGATGGGAAAATAGCAGTGCACTAGACCACTAATGCAAGAAATCTGAAATGTGTTTGTATTATCAAAAGTTGGAACTACTGGGTAGGAGGTCACTTGACTTCACTATTGCCAGAACAACTTTGAATTCTGCGTGTTTAAAACAAACCATGTGGAGTCTAAATGAATGCAATTTGTAACAAGTTTTGAGTGAGATTTGGTAGGACTGCATTCAGCTGCACTAAAGCACATCCAAGGGTACTGTCATTAATTATGTTTCTTTTATTAATTTTGTAAAATCCAGGGCTGGAGTGTTTTTGTTATGATTTGCCATTTTTTACGTAAGTGGGAAATTAAATCTTCTGGAGATAATGCCAGCATTAGTCTCTTCCCCCTAATCAGTATACTGTTAGCTTTTCTTCTTTTGCAACATATTGATAATCATGGTTTTAAGAATTGTCCTCAGCAGAGTAAAATTTAGTGTGTCAGAAGAATTGACTGAACATCATCTGGGCTGCCTGCTTTCTATAAAGTCAGTATTGGAAGGGGTTTTTTGTATATTTTGGGGTTTGGGAGTGTTGGTTATGTCTGTTATGGCCATCTTTATATACTGTCTCTGCAGCATTACAATCATCCCTCCATATTGGTACCTGATAGAAAAGCGAGTACTTGCTATAGAAAAATCATTCTTTTGTGGTGCCACATCTTAAAAATTGGAAGGAAGGAATAATTTTACCAACTTGAGATTATTATACCTGAGCTGGTCATCCAGGTTTCCTTTCTGGGATACAGGGAAAAGTGGGTTCTTCATAGGCACATCTAATCTCATCATAAAGTAATAAACCTCTGAAAAAGGTGAGATGAGTGGCACCAGTGAAGGTCGTCTTACTGTTCAGTCTCTAGAAATAGAGCTAGTTATTTAGATGTAAATGTCCACGGCAAGATGAGACCAGAAAAAGGCAAAACGAATTGCAGTGTTGAGACTGAATCCCTCCAGCTGAGTTTAAGGTGAAGCTCCAGTAGTCACGCGTGACGGTACATGTACCAGGAGGCTGCCATCCATGTCACCTTCTTAAGGGGTTCTCTCCACTTCTGACAAAACTGCAGGAAAATAATACAAGTTTAAACTGGACTTCTTCCAAGGTCGTTAGGGAGCAAATATGCACGTCCCCCAGCCAGCCCCCTCAGGATCCTGAGAGGGAGTCTGCAACAGGCTGTGGCTCTCTGGGGAGGTTAGATTAGTAGCCGGTATCAGGACACATCTGTTTCTCAGCCCAGCACATAGCAAGCCATTTTTCATTGTGAACTAGAAGTAATTCCTCAGCAATTTTACTAACGTTAGAGTAGACATCAAGTATTTGGAAACAGTAATTCAGTTCTCCGTTTCAAAAATAGCTTGATGCAAACTTCATTTAACAGCATTTCACTCAACCTATATGTAGTATGAGATTTGTTTTCTTTCTAGTGTTCAGTATTAATCTACTGGGTCATGTCAGTTTGTGTTGACACTTGCAAAGTGTTTAAATCAGATTGAAATGGGATTCTGTGAGGTCTTTACAAGAGAATTCTTTTTGGTTGCTCACACAAAATTACCTCAAGCTGGTCTGTTTCCTGGTGGGTTTTGAATCATTGTGTTGTAGTAAAAGATTTCGGTCTTTTGGCAGCATGCAATTACAGTTTCCACTGAAAGCAAATATTGTTGAGGATGTGAAAGAATATAAAATTATGTTCAGTAGGTACACCGATCAGAAAGGGTAGAACAAGGCTATATTTACATTGGCAGTTGTCAGAAAGAACAGATCACTTCAAAGAAGTACAAAGATTAAATTTTACATTATTTGGCAGCTATACTGTTGGGGCTTTTTTCTGGTAGAAGTAATGTGGTAAATTTCCATATATAATCTTGAAAATGTTTATAACAGAGAAAAACCCAACATTAGTGTAATGTTTAGTACAAAGAAACATCTGAAAATAATTTACAGGCTATGTTCTCTTGTTTTCTAAAAACTGGGATTCTGGAGAAGAAGGTGTGAGATTTTTTTAATTGGTCTGCTTATAGAATTACCTGACAAAGTACTTGAGCATGATTTTTCATTATGCTAATTTCCCTGTCTGTTATTCTGTAGCCATATGCTACAGCCAACATATGCACTAATTAAAATTCTTAATGAAAGGTAAGTCCTGGTACTGTAAAAAAGCAAAACTAAAACTGCAGTGCACTGAAAATGCATTTGTTTGTGTTTCATGCCTTGTAATAAATTTCAGAGGTATTTATACTCTAACTACTAAATTAAATGCTTTTAGGGTGTGAAACACTTGAAGAAAAAATGGTGGGGTTTTGGCTCTGTCACACCTGAGGCTTGGCAGATAAGGATTCAGATACCCACTCAATTGCTGATTTATTCCAGCCGTTTGGAAATGACCAAGTTTGTGGTTAGATGGCTGTAAAATGAATGTAATTCCATGCTTAAGCATGATTATAATGATAAAAATCAGTTCACAGTCTTGAAACTTGTCAATTCTGTGATAGTGTGTAATGTGTAGCTTGAACAAATTAAATAATCCCTGTGCACTATAACTGCATTTATTTCTTGACAAAGAAACGCGATACCTGTCTGTCATATTGCGACACTGAATATTAGTTATCAATAAGCATTATTACTGACAAAGCTTTCAAGGTCATAGTGTTATTGCTAAGAGTCTGTTGTCTTGGTTTTATAGGTATGCTTCAGAAATCACCTTCCGTTGAAGATTTTGTGGATGCCCTGGTTTCAGACTTAGACCAGGACTTTGAAACCTTTATCATGGACTCGTAAAAATGTTCAGCAGAACTGAATTCTTTTATGGAAGATTGCATACGTCTTAATAATTGTGGGTAAAATAATGTTGTGACTGGTTTTGCTTCTTGGTGAACACTTGTAAAAGTTTGAATATTCATGTTGGTGGGGCAGTAATAAATAATTTTATCGGATCACCTGGTTTCATTCGGCTTTCCATTGCATAGGAGTTCAAGGATGGAATTTCATAGGATCATAGGATGGTTTGGGTTGGAAGGGATCTTAAAGATCATCTAGTTCCAACCCCCCTGCCATGGGCAGGGACACCTTCCACTAGACCAGGTTGCTCAAAGCCTCATCTAGCCTGGCCTTGAAGACAGCCAGGGATTTGAATGAACAAATCCTCTAGCACATACTGTTAGAAAATCAGATCTTGTCGGAACAGCTAGTTAAATGGGAATTGAACTCAGGGTGGGTAGAGCGCTATGAATGGGCTTTTGGAATGCACATTGGATTCAGTATTAGGACACACCTGTGAAGTGTCATGACCCAGAACTGTTTGCATGGGTCTTTCTCACATGCTCATTGGGTATTCTTTAAACTTGTTTAACCCTATTCTTTGCAGGAGTTCTGCATTGGCAGAAGCAAATTGTTTTTGCAACCGAGAGGGGATAGTGGAAAGAAAGATGAAGTAGGAAGCTAGGAACTCCATTTGAGGTAAGGAACAGAAAGACAGATAGGAGAAGAAAAACTGTCGTCGCACAAGTAGGTGATGGAAAATCTTAAGGTGTAGAAGAGACAGTTTACAACAGAAAGAGGCAAAGGAGTAAAATAGGTACCTCACAGATGTTTCTTAGTGGGGGATAACTTGGCAAGTAGTCATGCTCTTGTAGCTGCAGTGATCCAACGGGTACCTGTGTAACCAAGTTTGTAAGTAAATGTAGTATCTTCCTTTAAATAAAAGCACTGAGCAGGTTATCTTCAGGTTTGGAACAGAAGTAGCAAACTTTAAGGCTAAATAGAGAAGATGGACTGTTCGTTGTATTAAGCTCATGAAATGGTTGGGATGAGGAATGGAATTTACAAGGTGCCATAAAACTGATATTGCTATGGAATTAGTAGTCTTTATCCAACAGTGTTAGAACCTTGGTTCCGAGGCTTATGTAGTAGAGGTCTTTCACGGAGCTTCAGACTCATGTGTCAGGAATAGAGCAGTTTATTTCTGAGGAGTATTCTCCCATTCCCTGGGCCCTTTTGTCCTTTTATCTGTTATCTGGGTGTGTTTGGTTTATTGTGTAGTGGTGGTTTAGTTTTGCCCATGTAACTTTAAGGGCTTTACTGGATGAAGGATATCATGTTTCAGTGAGCATGGATTTGCAGGCATTTTGATGGTTCCATCACAGAGAACAATTATTGTGGAAATATGTTGACAAACTTTGCTGCTTGGGGACAGCCTGACTGTTCCCTGCATGTTTGTTCACATACTTCCCTTTCAATGATGAGTGGTGAGTGCTGCAGAGCTGTTTAAAGTACAGGAGGGTAGGTCTCAGAGGGGGGATAAAAATAATTCAAAACAAAGATGTTTTTCTGGGATAGGCTGGAGCAGTTTAAGGTTACACATTATATGGTGGGTGATTGTCATGAGTTAGCCCCAGATGGCAGCTAGGCACCACGCAGCCACTCACTCATGGCCCATGGCAAAGTGGGATGGGGGAGAGAATCGGAAAAATCCTCATGGGTTGAGATAAAAACAGTTTAATAGGACAGAAAAGGCAGAGGAAATACTGATAAAGGAATATACAAAACCAAGTAATACATAATGCAACAATTCCTCACCACCTGGTGATCCCATCCCAAAGCAGCGATCTCTCCCAGCCAACTCCCCTCAGCTTATATAGTAGGTATGATACTTTATGGCGTGGAATGTCCCCCTGGTCAGTTTGGGTCAGCTGTCCAGGCTGTGTCTCCTCCCAGCTTCTTATAGAGCAGAAGCTGGGAGAACAGGGGCTGTATGAGAAACTGACAAAGTCTTTGTCCTAATGTAAGCATTGCTTGGCAACAACCCAAGCATTACTATGTTATCAACATTCCTCTCAGCATAAATCTAAAACATGGCCACATACCAGCTACTATAAAGAAAATTAACTCTATCCCAACCAAAACCAGCATAATCATAAACAAAGGAAACATTATCAGTGGGGTTTTATTTTTCTCTTGAAGTAAATTATGAAAGGGTATTTGAGTGCTGTTTAAAATGAAGTGATTAATTTTTCTCTACAGTCTTTAGCCTTGACTTTCAGAGGTCCTTTGTAGGTTGTTAGTGGCTGGAAAGCTGTCAGGCAGAAAAGGACCTGGGTGTATTGGTTATCGGCTGGCTGAGTATGAGCCAGCAGTGTGCCCAGGAGGCCAAGAAGGCCAACGGCGTCCTGGCCAGCATCAGGAACAGTGTGGTCAGCAGGAGCAGGGAAGTGATTGTGCCCCTGTACTTGGCACTGGTGAGGCCACACCTCGAGTACTGTGTTCAGTTTTGGGCCCCTCACTACAAGAAGGACATAGAGATGCTGGAGCATGTCCAGGGAAGGGTGACAAAGCTGGTGAAGGGTCTAGAGGACAAGTCTTATGAGGAGCAGCTGAGGGAGCTGGGGGTGTTCAGCCTAAAGAAGAGGAGGCTGAGGGGAGACCTGATCACTCTCTACAGCTCCCTGAAAGGAGGTTGTAGGGAGGTGGGTGCTGGTCTGTTCTCCCAGGTAACTGGTGATAGGACAAGAGGAAATGGCCTCAAGTTGTGTCAGGGGAGATTTAGATTGAATATTTGGAAAAATTTCTTTGCCGAAAGAGTGGTCAAGCATTGGAACAGGCTGCCCAGGAAAGTGATGGAGTCACCATCCCTGGAGGTGTTCAAGGAGCGGGTAGACATTGCACTTGAGGATATGGTCTAGTGGGTATGGTAGTGTTGGGTTGATGGTTGGACTGGATGATCTAATAGGTCTTTTTCCAATGTTAGTGATGCTGTGATTCTGTTGCATTCTTACATCATAAGTGTACAGCGCAGTGCAAGTGTAGTGAGGCTACCAATGTTTACCTGGAGTTGGCACATGAAATCTTGTTGGTGCACGCTAAAATTATGAGATTGCTTCTTGATGTTAATTTGAAAGAAATTCAAGTGATGTTGGTTTTAGAATCTAAATACTTTACCAAAATATATGTAGTACTCACTGGTTTATGCCCATGGTTGCTATTACTTCCTTAATTCACTGTCTCGTTTGAAATTCCTGTAAACAATGGTCTCTTCCAGTTTTTATCAGAGCAGTGTCAAACACCACCTTCCTAATACTAAAATCAGATGTAGACAAAGAAGGGAAGAGCACAGTGGGCTTTAGCTTATTGTCATAGATCGGGACATTTGAAAAAGACAGGAGCTGATAGAAAAATAAATATAACTCCCAAGGACAGCTTCAGTTTTTTTGTGAGGAAACTCTGTTGACTACACTAATTTTTGTTTTATGAAATAACCTTTGAGGATTGAACAGTAGACGTGATTAAGCCTCTTGAGAATGTATCGTATCACCACTATGATTCTTGTTAAAGAAAGGGAAATATTATTCTAAATGATTTTTTTCTCTTTTTTGGTAGTTTCTAAAAATGCTTCCAGCTGTTCAAATGTCTGATGCTTTTTCCTTTTTTTTTCTTTTTGAGAGACTTTTATTTTCCAGCAAATATGTGTACTTTCAGTAACGTGAGACCTCTCTTGTGACCAGCAGTGTAACTCTTCTTAAATGTAAAAACCACTGTAATCCTTTTCCAGCATTCCGTATTTTCCCACTGGGGCTGCTGATCCAGCTATCCAAAAGTTGGTTTTATAATACTGTAACTCGGCGTCATGCTTTTAATCTGAAATTGTAGTATGTTTTGGAATTGAGCTGCTATAGAAGTAGCGAACATCTTCAGAAGAAATTACACCCTTACGCAACCCTGAAATAATAACACATAATTAAGACATATCAGAAAAACACACGTGGATTACGTTTGATGGTCTGAGTTGTCAGCTCTGCTTTTTTTCATGTTTAATGTGATTATTTTTCTGATTCACTTAAGACAGACTGAAATACTGCTTAATAACTGCTTTCTCGTGCCATCAATGCAGCTGGTGCTGCGTGGAGTTCTCTAAACACCTTACCAACAAAGGTAAGAGGAGCAGAGGGCAGCAGTTAAGTGAAGAGGGGAGGGAAGAGAAGAGAAATAGGGCAAGGAAGAATTGAATATAGATTAGAAACCAGGCATGAAAAAGGGTTGATACAGAAGCAAAATGACCTTTGAGTTACAAACATTGGGAGGACTTTCTTTCCAAAGCAGTAAGTCTGAAATGGAAATTACAGCACTGTCGGTAACAGAAAAGGCAGAAGTGTTAAAAAATATTTCTGCTTTGTTGTCAGTGGAAAGCCAGATGGAAGAATTCAGATCACATGTCAATAAAACACTTTCTAGTTATAAAGATGTTAAATAACATGTACAGTGGGTCAGACTTAAATGAGTGTGCAGAAATAGATATATATCAAAATAATCATAGAATCACAGAATGGTTTGGGTTGGAAGGGACCTCAAAGATCATCCAGTTCCAACCCCCCTGCCATGGGCAGGGACACCTTCCACTAGACCAGGTTGCTCAAAGCCTCATCCAGCCTGGCCTTGAACACTTCCAGGGATGGGGCATCCACAGCTTCTCTGGGCAACCTGTGCCAGTGCCTCACCACCCTCTCCATGAAGAACTTCTTCCTGATATCTAATCTAAACCTCCCCACTTTCAATTTAAACCCGTTACCCCTTGTCCTGTCACTACAGGCCCTTGTAAAAAGTCCCCCCTAGCTTCCTTGTAGCCCCTTCAGGTACTGGAAGGTGCTATAAGGTCTCCCTGGAGGCTTCTCTTCTCCAGGCTGAACAAGCCCAGCTCTCTCAGCCTGTCCCCATGGGAAAGGTAATGAAGCTTAATATCGCAGATAATACTAAGACAGAAACAAAGAGGATAGGTCATTGTAAGACAGCAATATTGATAGCTCCGGAAATACGCATTTTGGTTTATCAGAAGATTAAAATGTCTTAATTGCGATAGAGAAGCAGATATTTGAAAGGCTGAACACTGGTCTGACAAGTGTTAACAAGAGTTGGCAGCTGAAGGTTGAAATTAGACAAATTTGCCTCTAATTTTTAGTTTAATTTTTTGACAGCAGAGACAACTGAGCACTGAACACATGTGGAGGACAGTGCTGCAGTTGGCTGACCAGCACTAGAAGTGTACACCGGAACTGGAGTATGCCACGGCTCGGGAAGGGTTTGCGAGTGGAGAACTGGGAAAGCAGTGTGAGCAAAAATGTCTCCTCCGCTTAAGTGGGAGGCACTGTGCATCTGCTATTTCAGATTGCTTCTGGGCAGAGCATTGGAGATTTTCTGTTCCCAGAGCCAGGGATTTAGTTACGTGCTGATGGGAATGAGTTCAAGTGAGCGCTTTACTCTGGCAGGTTTGCAGTATACCAGAAGAGGAGTATTACATTAAAATTAGAAGACTTAAAGAACTTGAGAATCAAAAATGCACGATTGCAGAAAGCGAGCACACGTATTTCCCTGGGAGAAGGACCGTGGGAGAACATGCTAGTGTGCTGGGGGAGGAGAGGGAAGGAGATAAAAGATAAGGAAGTATAAATCAGCACCAGCAGGACTGCCTGTCGGCCCTTCTGATCTTCCCCAGGCTGAGATTTGTTTACCTTTTAAGTCCTCTGCGGCAGCTCTTCACCAGATGGCTCTTTAAACGGAGCGCCGCGGCACGCCGGAGCTGCGCAGTTGTAGGAAGTCGTTACGGCATGTTGTTTGGAGGAAGTATCCAAAAAATCTGTTAAAGACAAAATACTTAAACCAGAAGCAAAGTGCCGATAAAGATCTGACAGGATGACTGGCTGGTGCTCTGCTGGTGTGTAGATTTAAAAGCACAGAGGGAGGGGGGTGGGATGCCTCTTGCCAAGCTGTTGCCTATGAGCCTGTAGCCTCTGAGGCAACTTGTAGATGGCTAAAGCTTGCCATTCCGGCTGCCTTGGCGCTCGATGAAAAGAGACGGGTGTCTTCAAAACGGGACACATCCTACCTGTCTTAGGGTGGGATGAACCAGCTCTCACACATGCCTGTTGTTGCTCTAGTAACTACAGAGAGAGCACAGATGGCTGGGATAGAAGTGCCAGGAATCCTGTTTGAAATTCAGAAAACCTCAAAGCACAAAACTTGCTCTTTTTTTGGCGTTATCATTTTTCAGTAGTCAGATGCCACCATCATTCACTTTTTGACTATCATATGTGACTGAGTTTATACATTAACCACAGTTTTCATGTAGAACGATATTAAAATTGCTGTGGAAGATGCTTTTAATTAATCTTCAGAACATCTTGGGTTTTAGGAAGTGGCTTTTGGCAGTTGTCCCTCTGACTCCTTACAGCCTCCTCGCTTTACTCCTTAGACACCTCCAAACGCCTCCCTTCTTCATCTGCTCTTACAGCTGCAGTGGGGCATGACCCAAGGGGGTAGCAGGAGGTGAGGGGTGGTTTGGGCTGTGATTCTGGACTGGCAGTTGTGATCATGTCAGAGAAAAATCAGAAGAGCAGCATGGTAGGTTCTTCCCACCCTGCCCACAGCTGCTGCTGGCACGTGCCCATATAGCCTGAAGTATATCTCATGCTTGAACAGCATTTCTCGACCACCTTCCCCAGAAGAAGTTTTGGGAGAGCTGGGCATTGAGGAAATGCCCTGAACATGACCTGCTGAGAAGGCAACACATTGCCAAACCAGGGCAAGTCGGGATGGCCGAGTGCCTTCGGTTGCACGCCATGGGGCAGTGGCTCTCGGTACACTGCAGGCAGCTGCAGCTCACGACTAACAGTAAGTTTTACAAGGGCCTGTAGTGACAGGACAAGGGGTAACAGGTTTAAATTGAAAGGGGGGAGGTTTAGATTGGATATCGGGAAGAAATTCTTCACGGAGAGGGTGGTGAAGCACTGGGACAGGGTTGCCCAGAGAAGCTGTGGATGCCCCATCCCTGGAAGTGTTCAAGGCCAGGCTGGATGTGGCTTTGAGCAACCTGGTCTAGTGGAAAGTGTCCCTGCCCATGGCAGGGGGGTTGGAACTAGATGGTCTGTAAGGTCCCTTCCAACCCAAACCATTCTATGATTCTATGAATTTATCAAGTAGATGTTTGGGTATTTGCTTGTCCCGTAAGCATGGTCAGAAGCCCGCATTTGGCCAATGTTTGCAGTGTCCCTTAACGTAAGGGTTGAGCAAGCTCATCGAGCTTCTCTACAACACTCCCAATGGGTTAGCAGGGCAGTTGCTGAAAATTAAAGTCTGTTTATTAACAGTACCCTTCAGAAGCAGTCACAAGGGCTCAATCATAGCCTACGTTCAGTGTTCAAGAAAAAATGTTTATGAGGTCAGGAGGGGTTGCTGGTGTCACGTAGCGCACACTTACCAACCCCACTTCTCTTCCTCTTGAAGGTGGAATCCAGTTAACTCACTTTGCAGCCCTTTTTACGGAGCCAAATCCTCATCCACAATAAATTTCCATAGTTCAAATGAAGTTATTAAAGACCCACGTTATTTATACCTGTTGAGCATTTTCCCCCAGGGTCATTTGACAGCCATCCCAGCCCTGGTAGCCAAGCCGCAGCATCTGCTCTCGGCAGCCGTGAGCTGCGTGGAGGCAGCTCATTGACGGCCTGGGAGGAAATGAGTGTCTCCGGCTTTGGACAGCTGATAAAGCTGGAGTCCAGAACGGATCGCGTTTCTTCACGTGGATTTTAGAAATGAAAAAAGCAGCAAAATTGCCTTGAATGTCTTGGCCTACAGTGCTTCTCTTGACATACAGATGTGCTCAGTTGTCTACACTTCAGTTCCCGGAGGAATACAGTTGTAACAAAATCATTTTATAAGAGAGCCCTGGGGGAATACAAGTGATATAGCAACCTTTATAACGTACTAAAACTTCTATAAAACTAATTATATGTGTTATCAAAATGATTCATGCTAGCCATAGTAAATCCCATTCACTGCAAACGAAGAGCTGAAATTACAGTTCACTGTCTCGAACATCTGCGCAGACAGCGTGCACGGTCGTGATGGGATTGAAAAGGGAATTCCCTGGGCGCTGGAGATGTAATCGCATGCTGGAACAAAGAGGCAATACTAGGATCTGTAATGTGGCTCGGCTGTCGGAGACCCAGATAAGTTCTAATCAGACCCCATTCCTAACCATTTTCTTGCTTTCCTGTGAGCTTAATTTGTTGTCTTGCCCTGATGCCTGCCCAACAACCGCATCCTTCATGCACTGAGAAGTGCCATGTGTCCGTCGTGCTTCTGCTGAAACTGTTCAACATGGAAGGCCTTTTGCAAAACAGTGCTGACTTGCTGGCGGTGTTTTCCCTAAACAGGGATTTAGAAAACTTGTTCTGCTTAATCAAATTAGTTATCTTTGATTCGATCTGGTGTTTCAGCCAAACTCCCACAAGACAAGGTGGTTTTAGTTGTTTGTTCAGTTTGTAATCTCTCTTTTCCAACAAAATCTGCCTTTATTTTTTGTCTTCCTTTGGTTTCCAAGTCTCAAATGTGTGTGAAAATATGATGTAGGCTGGCAGAGTACAGGGAAATAGGTAATTTGACATTCTGTTTCTTACTTTGTCCGTGAGCTATTCCGTTTTCCATGCCTTTTGCTTGTTCTGTCAGATGTAGCTGTTCAGCTGGTCGGAAGCCTGGGCCTCGCCGGCTTTACTCTGAGTTATATTTTTTCTTCCCTGCTTCATGTGGTTTTTCTCATTCCATCTGACAATTCTGGCTTTATCGGTTTCACTTGGCAAAAAATAAGACATTTCACAAACTAAAACGGTCAGTAAAAGCTAAACTCTTTCTGGAACTCACTGTCTGGGTGTTGGGACCCTTTGTGCCAACTGAAAGCACCTCAGATCCCAGTCACCGCACCCTACGTACTAGGTCACTTTGGTGTAACCCCCTTCAGAAGTGCCCGGCTTGTGTAAATAAACCGAACCCTTGAGCTCTTCTCTTACTTTTTCATTATTCACCTAGGTTTTAGGCTGGAGAGATGAGGCTGCGCACCTCCTGTTGATGTCGGGAGTGGGGAAAGTCACCAACTGAGCTCACGTTATCCTCTGCCGGAGGCCACTTTGGTGCTCCAGCTCAGGGTAGAAGATCTGTCAGTGAACCAGCGGGCACACGCGTGTATGTTTTATTAACCCTGGTCTTCTGAAGAAGCATTTAAGGGCTAAAGTTAGTGTGGTGCTTCTGCAGTTTCTTGAGAGGCTTAGTTAAAAGTGAGAGCTGCCTGGATAGCATATTTATTTATCAAGACCTGAAGCAACAGTTGCAGTATGTAGGTGGAAATGGGAGGCATACGGAGTTGGAGCTGTTGGTTTGGCTGACGTCCCAGAATTTTATTTTATCTCCCCCTATATGTTGGAACAAATGATGGGGTGGGTGAAAATTTTTGGGTTTCTTTGTATTAAAGTCCTCATTATGCCAAATCCTCTGAGCCAGCTTTGGGCCCTCCTTTTTGTACGGCTGCTGCTTCTCACCGCCCTCCACTGACCTGAAACCTGTATTGTATCGATCTTTTCGGTTCGGTTTGAATGTGTTTTCTTTCAGAAAGTATTCAGAGAAGGGTTTGAGTTCTTCCCAATGGGAAATACCCTGGTTGCGGGAAATCCCCCAGGTAAATTCACTCCATTTACACTGACTTACCACTAGGATTTGGGGCACTGCTCTCCAGCCTCTCCATGGGAAACAAACCACACTTCCCAGGGCAACTCATTCTCCCACCTTTTATTTGCTTTTTTCCACCTATGCCATAAATCCTGCACCCTCCTGTGCCTTGCTGTGTGTACAAATACGAACACAAAGGTAGGCAAGTGTCTGGCGGGGCTGACATCCATCTGTAATCTCTTTGATAGTGCTGCCCTAATGCTGTAAATGCTGTTAAAAAAACTAAACAAGCAATGTACGGAATATCAAAGGCATTTTCACTGGTAATCTGATTTCCAGACATGCTGGGGACATTCAGTTCAGAAGCAGAGCAGAAAACAAGGAGGTTGGTATCTGAGGTGGTGTAATGGGGCTTCAGAGCACTTTCCACTTGAAAATGTTTGGATTTAACAGGGAGGATGTTGTGTTGATATTTGATTGCGAGGATATTGCGGATGCTGTTATATGACAACTGATTGGTATATGATTGGTATTAAGGCCAGTGCTTGATGGATCAAGGTAAAGTCCCATTTCTGTGAAAATGTGCATGTGGGACTATGTGCAGCAAAATCATAGAATCCTAGAAGGGTTTGGGTTGGAAGGGATCTCAAAGACCATCTAGTTCCACCCCCCCTGCCATGGGCAGGGACACCTTCCACTAGACCAGGTTGCTCAAAGCCTCATCCAGCCTGGCCTTGAACACTTCCAGGGATGGGGCACCCACAGCTTCTCTGGGCAACCTGTTCCAGTTCCTCACCACCCTCGCCGGGAAGAACTTCTTCCTGATATCTAATCTAAACCTCCCCACTTTCAATTTAAACCCGTTACCCCTTGTCCTGTCACTTCAGTGGATGTATGCCTGCGTTACCTTCGGATGTATGTAGACGCCTTTGCAGCCAAAAACTGCAAGGGTGGTTGGAATTTACTGGAATTGTTTCCATCTGGGTAATTTACTGGTACTTCAGTAAAACATTAAGTTTTCTTAAAATTAAATTTTTATTAGATCTTTTTGTAAAAATGATAGACCAGTTGGTTTTTATTTTTCCTTTCTTTTGATGTGAAATACTGGCATGTAACGTTTTCTGCAGATTCCAACAGCAGCAGAAGCCCACCGAAAGCTTCAGAAAGGGAAACCCAGCAGCATCACGGGAACCGAGCTGCTCCGTATCTGCCTGCTGCAGGGGTAGAGGACAGGCTACACCTCCTGATGGAGAGTTACTGAGCATTCACCTCCCTTCCTACCTTACGCTCAGGAGTGCTTCAGTGTCCGGGGAGCCTAAAGAGCTGTTAATGCCCGAGTTGTTTCTGCAGGTGGGACTTGGAAAATGCTGCCTGAGGTGGTGAGCTCGAGTTTGGCTTTAGGTAAAGTATGTAACGGTTTGCTCCTTGGGACAGAGCCATTGTAGATCCAGCTACCGTCACAACCTCATTATTTGAGCTGCTCCTGTAGCACCTCCCTGTGAATTGCTGACAGTCCCAAGGGATTCCTGAACTCAAAACTTGTCTCAGTATTTGCTTGCTCTTCCAACGCTTCGCCTGGTTGTTGTGTACGTGTGAATCTCCTAAATATAGAAAAGAATGCAAAGGATAAGGAGTTGCAGGCCCGGTCTGTGGATGCACCCTGGGTGAGCAGCTCTGCAAGCATGCTGTGGTTCACATGAGACCATCCCAGAACAGACTGGGAGTAGGACACATATCACAGAATGGTTTGGGTTGGAGGGGACCTTAAAGACCATCTAGTTCAACCCCCCCACTGGCACAGCCGGCCTCACCATGGGCTGCACCACGGGTTGCCAGGGAATCTCTGTTCTGGCGCCTGGAGCGTCTCCTCCCCTCCTTCTCCACTGACCTGACTGTCTGCAGGCTGGTGCTCTCACATCTTGCTCTCTCTCTCACTGCTGCAAAATATCTCTCTTCCATTTCCACTCCCTCCCTTGTCAAACACGTTATCCCAGAGGCACTACCACTATCTCTGATGGGCTCAGCCTTGGCCAGCGGTGGGTCCATCTGGGAGCCGGCTGGCATTGGCTCTGTTGGACACAGGGGAGGCTTCCAGCAGCTTCTCACAGAAACCACCCCTGTAGCCCCCATGGCTACCAAACCTGGTCATGCAAACCCAACGCAGCTCATCACCTCTGAATCTGGCCCTCTTGATCTGAAGGAGAAAATGGGGTTTACCAGGCCAGACCCAGCTGTGTTGTCTCATCTTGGGTCTTTTCCTGGTGCACTCCACGGATTATTCCCCAGAGAGAGTACCAGTAGGGACATCTTTAGCCTGGCTTTTGCTCAGGGCTCTGCACAGAGCTGTCAGTACCTGCTTCAGGAAGGTAGAGATATGATGGATCCTCAGCTGGGATCCCCCAGCAAAAACCTGTTAGAAGGAAATCCCCATCCCGAATGATATTGCAAGAGCTTGCAGCATGTGGGGTGGCAGCTCTTTCTGAATCTGGGTTTCACATACTGCAAATTGATGAATTAATTGTAGCCAGGAATATATCCTTCCGCTGCTGGGAGTCCACAAGCTGTGCTAAGAAAAAAAAAGCTCACTCACTGAAACTAGTTTGCAGTTTCCCACTCCATCACCTAATAAAGAGCCAGAGCCAAACAGACCAAGTGCAAATGCTTCTTTATGGCCAAATTTCCTAAAACAGCAGTACATTGTAATGTAGCCTAGGTTTCCTGTGTAGAATCCATTCACCCACCGGAAGATTTTGAGCAAACACCAACACAATACAAAAAAAAAAAGGGGGGAGGGGAGGGGCGGGCAGATGGCAATGCATTCGATACTGCTCATGCTGCAGGAATGGGTGGAGGAGCCGCTGCGTGCAATGGCCGTGGCATCGCTTTTGCATTCGGCTGGAGGCAGGTGAGCGACCCTGTGCTGCAGAGGGGCCGGATCTGCCACAGCCCAGCCCCGGTGAGCGGTTGTAGGGGCTCCTGAAAGCCCCTTGTAGAGCAAATGCAATGATTATAACAGCATTAATAGTAAAAAAAAAAAATTATCATCTGTGGTTGATCCATTAACCAGCAATAGCTGTCGAGCTTCAGAAGGTGAGTGGAGATGGACAGTGGTGCTGTCAGCAAGCCTGCAGCGAGCGGGAGGCTGTACCACCTCCCAGCATCCCCGCCCAGCCCCCGTGTGGACCGTTGCCTGTTTCAGCCCAAATTATCATAGAATCACAGCATGGTTTGGGTTGGAAGGGACCTTAAAGACCATCTAGTTCCAACCCCCCTGCCATGGGCAGGGACACCTTCCACTAGACCAGGTTGCTCAAAGCCTCATCCAGCCTGGCCTTGAACACTTCCAGGGATGGGGCATCCACAGCTTCTCTGGGCAACCTGTTCCAGTGCCCCACCACCCTCTCCGGGAAGAACTTCTTCCTGATATCTAATCTAAACCTCCCCACTTTCAATATAAACCCGTTCCCCTTTGTCCTGTCACTACACGCCACTGGAAAAAGTCCCCCCCAGCTTCCTTGTAGCCCCTTCAGTCCACCTCCTCCATCTTGCTCTTTATAAGTTCAAAGTGTTGTAAAACATCAGTATTAAAGTACCTTTGACTCTAGTTTTCTACTGAACCAAATATAAACAAATCATTGATGTGTGATTGGGGCTAATTTATAATTACCAATTTAAGCTGGAGAATAAGTCTGTGTCATCCTTTCTGCGTCAGCTCCTTTGATGCTGTTTTCCACACAGGCGGGAATGCCCTCGTGTGTCTCAGCTGACAGGTCGGCCCAGCCTGCTTTGACTCACCCACTCAGGAATTCGATCAGACTCCATGTCAGGGGTTTTGCGCTGGATTCACTCAGGAAAGAGTTAACTCTCTTTACCGTGGCTGCTAGGAAGCTGTTCCTGGATGCAGAGAGCAGCACTGATAAGGTCTCAGCTGGCACTGGGCAATGCCTGCACTGAATTCAAGGTCTTTTCTCTGCTTCTGATCCTGCAGCTGCGTTCCCAGCTCTCGCGGTCTCGCTACAGGCAGTGCTGGGACACACAGTTCAGGCACCTGACCCCAACTGACCAAGGGAGTATTTCATTCCATAGTAGATCTGATAGGACTGATTGGTTATTTTGCTGTAATGTATTGTGGTGAGGTTATCTTGGGGAAGAGAATGACTGGTCCGGATGAAAATCAAGGACTCAGGTTTTTGCTTCCAGTCAGTTTAAACCATCCTAATTCCCAACTGTCCCACCTGTAATCTTTTCCCTAGATAATTTTTTTTGTAGTACTTTAGGGTACGTCCTGTTATCAGCAACTTTTACGTCCTGGCACGGATGGCTCTGTCTCACTGCCTGCTGTGACCAGTTCCTTGCTCGAGTTAGGGCATTTGCTTAAAAATCACTGTTCTCTTCCATTTTAGAAGCAGCTGCCCACAGAGGATAGGAATCCACGCCAATAACGTCCTGGGCAGGCTGGCTTTGCTCTGTCTGACGGTCAGCTTCAGCCGGTGTCGCGCAGGCAGCACTTGCACGCTACGGCTGGTGCCTTTGCTTCCCTCTCAGTTATCTCCTCTGCTTGGAGAGAAGAAGGGCGCAAACCCTCGTGTGCGGGGTGTGACATCCTCCAGGTCCAGGAAATGAAACCCACAGCGCTGCTTTCACGTGGCGATGGGGGAGCGGGTCAGCTCATGGCGGCAGAACGGGAAACAGGGGCCTGGAGGAAAGATGGCGAAGGCAGAGGGCAAACCTTCCCGTGTCATGAATGAAGGGTAAGTGCTGCCTGCCTACTTCACAAAATCGATTTTTTATGAAGATTAAGCAGCAAAAAAGCCTGGTGTGCTCGAGGGGCAGGGCGACTGTAAAGATCAGGGGAGTTTTCCTTCCTCGAGTACTGTGTTCAGTTTTGGGCCCCTCACTACAAGAAAGACATTGAGGTCCTGGAGCGTGTCCAGAGAAGGGCCACAAAACTGGTGAAGGGTCTGGAGAATATGTCTTATGAGGAGCGACTGAGGGAACTGGGCTTGTTTAGCCTGGAGAAGAGGAGGCTGAGAGGAGACCTGATCACTGCCTACAACTACCTGAAAGGAGGTTGTGGAGAAGTGGGTGTTGGGCTCTTCTCCCTAATGACAGATGATCGGACGAGGGGGAATGGACTGAAGCTGCGCCAGGGGAGGTTTAGATTGGACGTAAGGAAGAAGTTCTTCACCGAAAGGGTTATCACACACTGGAACAGGCTGCCCAGGGAGGTGGTGGAGTCACCGTCCCTGGATGTGTTTAAGAGACGGGTGGATGAGGTGCTGAGAGATATGGTTTAGTGGTGGACAGATACGGTTGGACTGGATGATCTCTAAGGTCTTTTCCAACCCAGTGATTCTATGATTCTATGATTCCTTCTTGTCTTCCTGTACAGCCCAAGGTTCTTCAGCTGGGCTTTAATACACAAGTGGGAATGACCCTCCAGTATAATTCTCTCCACAGTTTTTTTTCCTCCTGCCTCTGTCTTCCTTTATTGTTTCTGTTGTTTTTTCTTTGAACCAGCCACAAGCTGCGATTCAACAGCAGATTTTTAACGAACGGGTTGCTGGGGTGGGCTGGGGTTGCCTTTCAAAGAAGCGGTTGATTTTTTTTTTCTCCTGACCTGTTTTCTGGGTTGGGGGATGGCGGCAGAGTGTGACACGGGCAACGGCATGAATCAGCCTCTGCTTCCCGGGATGTCTCCTGGGTGGCATTAGGGGAACGGCACTTCTTTTCCATGAGAAAATGAAGTCGGAGTCTCATTATGGGGAGGTTGTGAGTAATGAGCTTCAGCAAGATTTGAATAGAGTCTTTTTTCTGTCAAAAAATATGAGATAATTGGGAAAATTTTCCGAGGGCCTGTAGTGACAGGACAAGGGGTAACGGGTTTAAATTGAAAGTGGGGAGGTTTAGATTAGATATCAGGAAGAAATTCTTCCCGGAGAGGGTGGTGAGGCACTGGCACAGGTTGCCCAGAGAAGCTGTGGATGCCCCATCCCTGGAAGTGTTCAAGGCCAGGCTGGATGAGGCTTTGAGCAACCTGGTCTAGTGGAAGGTGTCCCTGCCCATGGCAGGGGGCTTGGAACTAGATGGTCTTTGAGGTCCCTTCCAACCCAAACCATTCTAGGATTCTATGGAAAGAACAGAGATTGTCAGGCCCTCACACCCCCCAGCTCTTGCAGCATGAAGCGTGACGAGGCCAAAGTTCCGGCAGGGTAACTTCTGCTCCGTCAGCTCAGGTAAGAATTGCAGGAGCATCCCCAGTGCCGCAGCAGCCGTAGCCCTCAAACGAGATGCGAAGTGCGCAAGCAAAGGTCAGAAAGCAGATCCAGGAAGGCCTTGAGCCCAGACCCTTCAGTTATTTTTGGTTCGCCCCCTCAGCTAACAGACGATACCGATTTCTTTTTACTTCCAGCTTTCAGCTACCGCCGTTACAACACTGACACATCTGCAGAAGGCGCAACATTGCGTCTTTGGGGATTTTTTTTAGACTTCCAAGCTAATCTCTGCACAGCTGGGAGACTTGCAGAGGGACATCAGCTGTAGCAGGCTGCGGTGTGTGCTGGATGTACCAGGGCTGTGCCTGCTTTCCTGGCTCCGGCAGGCCTTGCCACTCCCCCCTCGCCGCCCCCAGTCCACCTACTGCAGAAGGGCAATAAAAAAGCTTCTTCTGCAGGAAAAGAAAGCATCTGGCCCTAACTGCAACAGGACCTCCTCAGTGACATTCTGTGTGTTAGGAAACATCATCTGGCAGACAGATATTTTCAGGAATCCCTATTCCAGCACTTGCCAACACCTAGAGTAAACTCCAATGCTATCTATTTGTTGTTGAAAGCCACGGGAGGTGTAATTTATGGCATTCTTGAGCTCTTCCCTGCAGATCCCGTAGCCTGTTTAAACTGATGAGAAAGAGGGCTGAACCCACAGGGCTTGCTTCTTTTAACCCATCAATAACATAGGTATTTTATCACCTAAAGGGTTTAGTTTCCTCTGCCTGAATACATTTGTCCTGCTAATTAAAAAACAACGTTATGAAGATCACTTTCAGGTAGTTCTTGCCCAAAGAAATGGCTTAATCCTCCTTGAGTAACCAACAAACCCCCCAGTGTTTATAACATTTAAAGATACAACTTAATACTGATGTGGTCAATTTATTGAGACTTTAACAGGGAGGGCAGCTGCACAAACCCTCCCGGAGAAAATACTCTTATGTGAGATTTCACAGCATTTTGTCATGGCGTGAAGACTTTTTTTCAAGCAAGGAATTTTTCAATTTGTAGTCTCAAAATATCAAAAAAAAAATAAAAAAAAGGCAGTGACCTTTGAGAAAAGGCACTGCAAGTGTTACTTGGTGGAATACTATGGGCCTGTTGTGGTATGTCAGTCAGAAACACGTTCTCACTCTTGCACAGGTGTGGTGTCCCCTCAACTTCTATTGTTGAATATCTGTAGCAATAGGCTTTAATAAAACTGAAGCCGTGATAAAGGGACAAAACTATTGCTGCATCTGTCGATATAAAACGGCATCAGCAACTTTGTCTCTTGGAAGAGGGCGAACCAAATGGCCAAGCTGATCCTTGCTGTTGATTTTCCTCAGGTTAAACTCAGCTATGGCACGTTGCAGGAGTCAACATAAAGGTACAAGAAAGCACGTTTTGCAAGGTAGGAACAAATTGGGCCAC